>NW_027662611.1:0-162184 GCF_963989245.1 Nansenia antarctica | reverse complement strand
AATCGGCATCAGCCTCCAGTGAAGGGGGCGGGTCTAAAGGTGGTGCTGGAGTTCTAGTTTCATAGTCATAATGGTAGAGGCATTAGTTGATTGGAAATTGTGCAGAGTGCCATAGAGCAACTCAGATCCTGGCAGGCATTTCAAGGGCAGGTTTTACATGTGTCTTGCATGAAAGAGAAATTATAGCTTATGTCCTAAAGACAGTTTTTTCAGAACCTTAAACATAGATCAATATGAGTGATTATCTCTTGTGATGAATTATGTTTGTTTACCTATAGTTTAACAGATAACTTTGTTGCATCATAAGAGGTTTGGTTCTCTTTTGACTTTTTACAGTTCCTTTCTGTTTGAAACAAATGCAAGGACAAAATCTTATCACAACATTGTCATTTTCATTTGATTCTGTATCCTGATTTTTTTTGTATCTGTTTTAGATGGATAATAAAGTATTTGATGGAGTAAATGCTTAAGTGCCCCCTAGGATCTGAAGCACACTGCCTTTCATTAACTCACCATGTAGTTGTGTGAAAAAGTTTTGTTTGTTTTTGTTAATGTTTATGAATTAAAAACAATGCAAAATCGCATCCTTTGTCTAACTCCCTTTTTTTTTTAGCTACAATATCTCCTTACAACATCACACACAGCATTAGACATTTAAGATTTAATGAGGCAATCTTATTATTATTACTAGTTCAAGGATTTAAGCAGAGGAATATGTTTGAAGTTTCACAAAGTAGAGATCATGAGTGAGAGACAGAGACGATGATGAGATTGAACGAGTAACGAACGGTAGCAACGGTACTGTTCAAGTGTGTAGTTGTGCACCATGTCCGTATACTGGAAAATGTGGTATGCTAATGACCAGCAGAGGTCAGTAGTGTCCAAGTTAAGACAGACTGTGGACATATCTTGACTTTGTTATGTGTCAGTAAGTGTATCAAGCACAAAGAATGCTACCAAAGCATAGATTCTACATTATCGTCAGGCTACATATACCACAGGTAATTCCCAGAGATCTCCCCCACTGTCATCAATACCTCACTGATGTCTTCCAGGAACCAATGGCAGCAAGCTACCATGCAAGTGTGCCGGCACACTCATTGGGAGCAATTTGGGGTTCAGTGTCTTGCCCAAGGACACCTCAACAAGTGGCCAGCCGGGGATCAAACCGCCAAACTACCAACCTTACAATCATTAGATGCCATGTCTTAGGCTTTTGAATTGTATGTGCTGTACAGTAAGAGCTGATTATGTCTGTGTACCTGCATATTTGATTTTGTGTTTGTTTATACTGTATATATCGTGTTTTATAATGTGTTACATGCTATGTATTTTATACAGCTGCAAAGAAAATTGACCAAGACTGGTAGAATAATGTTTTCTGAATCTGAATCTAGCATTTCCCCTGAGGAAGATACTTAATTTCCATGAAAAAAAAACACTAGATACAGTCCTGCGATTTATCTCTATATTTAGATATTCACTCTATCGTACAGTAGCTACAGTATAGTATTCAATCATGACACCGGAAATATAGGCTAGTCATACTTTTGTGACAAAGGCACTCTTTTTTTATTAACGAAAACATTAAGCTGAGAGAGAGAGAGAGAGAGAGAGAGAGAGAGAGAGAGAGAGAGAGAGAGAGCGAGACAAGCCTCTGAAGGTGAATAGCAGAGAGAAACTTTTGTCAGTCCCCCTGTATAGTAGTGAAAGGGTATATTGGGAGTGGGGTCTCCAGTACAGAGGGTAGGATGGGTTTTTCATTGAGCCAAACAAACACACACACACACACACACACACACACACACACACAGGCACTGACACAAGCCTTGCTCCTGACTTAAGGGAGAGCAGTACTGTGAAGGAGTGGGATATCTACACAGCACCGGCTAATCAGGACCAGGTGTGGGCCTTCTTGGGGTGGGGGGGGTCATAGGGGGGTCATAGGCTACTATAGGATTGTGCTCTATCCTCCAGTACAGAGGCTAATCAGTCACTACTCGTGTGGCTGAATCAAGCCCTTGTTGCAGCTTGGCGCTGAGCTTAGTGTAGCTCACCAGGACCTCCGACAGGGCCTTAATGAGGCCTGACAGGGCCTCCAGGACCTTCGACAGCTCCGCCAGCGTAGCCTTTCGTGTGGCTGAATCAAGCCCTTGTTGCAGCTCGGCGCTGAGCTTAGTGCAGCTCTCCTGGACCTCCGACAGGGCCTTGTTGAGGCCTGACAGGACCGACAGCTCCGCCAGCGTAGTCCCCATGGCGTGACTGTTGAACTCGTAGGTGCTGTACATGTGGTCCTTCATCTGCTGGCAGATCTCATACACCTGAGAGACAGGAGAGCACAGCACATGATGAAACATTATATTTTTTTCAACTAAGTTTGAACATTTATTTACATCTTTCGGGAATAAAAGTCTGAACATTTTGATTGGTTGCACTGACTTGTTCCCACTTTCACCAGCTACTGTCACATTATACACTTTTAAGGATGAAGTGAGATCCCCAGGGACATGATAGCACACATAAGACATACACACCTTTTCTTTTTTTTCTGAGTGGGGCAGTCCCGCCCATATTTTTAATTTCATTGGATAGAGACAGTGAAGATAGACAGGAAAGTAAGGGGAAGAGGGCATGTCAGCAGGGCATGGGCCAGATTCTAACCCATACCGACATGGGCATATGTGTGCACTGTAGACCGTGGTGCTAGACCACTGGACCACCCCAGGCCACTAATATAGACTTTTAAGGATTTCACTCATCTGAGGGATAGGATAGCACACATAAAACATAATGTACACTTTTAAAGATCACACTCACCTGAGAGACAGGATACAGCACATAATATAATAAGACATGACACTTACACTTTTAAGGACAGTTTCCCCCCCCTGAGAATGTAACCTAACCAGAAACACCTCCTGTTCCTATATGGGTATAGCTTGTATAGTTAGTACACTATACACAGTTATAAAATATATGTTTATCAAGTTTCTTGAAGCACATTTTGAAAGTTAACTGTTAAATATGTGGTCATGTTAAGGAGTGATGTTGGCAAAGGAAGCAGTGGTCATTCCATACTGGATTAAATGTATGGATACCTTATATATCATCTTGTCTTGAAAGTTCATCACGTCCATCATTTTCTGGTCCGTCATGGGGCTGTCGTATATTTTTCCAACCAGGTCTTCAACCTTTCTGCCAATGTCATTTATCCTTGATCTAGAGCAAACACACAGTCCTACTCCGTCAGTCTGCGACATTAGCGGACACTCTTTATGTAAGCCTATGACTTTCAACCTATGGTGAACAATTATAGAGTTGAGATAAGTGTCTTCAGTTTTTAGACTGACGTCCATGTAGCCGCACAGCGCACACCCATATCCTAAACGTTATAGAAGGGAAGAGTAGGCAAACACATGTATTTTCTGTTTTCTACCTACTCTACCTTATCTGTTGGTCTGGAGTCTCATCCATGCTCATTAATGAGGATGTCTCACTCATTGATGAGTCAGTGCCTAGCCCCTCACCTGGATCCACCTGGGAACAGAGGTTAGAGGATAGAAACCACACATGCAGTGAAGCACTCAGGTCAGGTCCAACAGAAAAGATGATGTTCACTACACACATGAATATGCTGGAAAATGTGATGAATGTTTAGAGGGGTGTACAGGCTACCAGTAGCCTACCTGAGGAGGTTCGAGTCTGGGTTTAGGAGTTGACTGTGAGGTGGAGGGAAGTTTGTCAAATGAAAAATCATCCATTTGAAGATGGGACAGGTAGAAAAATAAATGGTCATGTAGGTTCCCCCTATGCATTAGCCATGCATTGAACTCACAGTTCAGGTCTGGTGATCGTCAGGGCGGCGGTGTTTCATTACTTTCGGTAGTGAGAGGGGGGAAATGTGTCTGGCTAGCTACTAGCTACTAAGCTAAAGTCGACTTTCACAACGCAAAAAAGACGAAGCACAGCCTGTCCTCATACATCAGACAAGCTTACACATGAACATTTATTCATTCATATGTTCGTTTGGTACTGACAGCTCGATAGCTCTACCTCTAGCTAGCCTTCGACAGATTGCGAGCCACAGTTCATTTGAAAGAAACAATACCTCGTCGCTCGTCAATGGTATGAGGTTTATAGAAAAACTTCTGAGTATAATGTCATTAAAACATACTTACGCTTCTGCGAAATAAACTGACGGTTTATATAACCTTTTATACAACTTCTAGCGACTCTTGTTTTTTGATGGGACCGAAGGCTTTCCACAACGAAGGCTACGTTCGTAAATTCGCTCTGAGAGCGCCGGAGCGCACACTGGGTTCAACGTCACAAAGGGACCAAGTAATTTGATTGGACAAGAAGCTCTCCATGAATGCTGATCAGATTTCCAGAGCGTTTTTACGAACGCACCCGAATGCTTTTTCATTTCCCCGGGAAATCTCTCACGCGGTGCCTAATCATTCATATCGATCATTCATAGATTTTTGCTTTAGCCCCAGCCTGGTATAGACTAGACTGAGTGTATTGTCATGTCATATCATGCTAGTAAATAAAAAAAAAAAAATTGTGGACGGGAGTAATTAATTAGTTAGCTCCAGTCTCCAGAGTGTATTTATTTGGATTGAATGACTGATTCAACTGAATGTCAAGCACCATTTTGTCTTGACTGTCTCAGTCAATTTAAATCATAGTGTATTTACCAGTGGCGGCTGGCCGATAGAGGGCGCTGGGGCGCCGCCCCCACCTTCACTTCCTAGTTGCGATTTGTAAAAGTTTTTTTTTTTAAATAAACATTGTTTATTCACAAAATGCGGCTGATATTCTGTCGGCGCCTATCAGCATTCATTAAAAATCCTCCAATACAATAAACATTTTATCTGTGTGTGTGTAAAATTCACTGTTAAAATACATAGGGGGAGGAGTCGGGGCGCCGGCCGAATGCAAGTCTCAGGCAGGCCAAATACTTTTCGCTTACACGTGAGCTGTAGCAGTGCTCCAATGGGCTGTCTCCTATGTCTCGGCCGGGGCGCAAAAATTGCGCCCTGAATATCCGGTTGTATAGCAGAAAATGCATATGCTGAGGACTTCCGACTTCCGGGGCAGCATGGGTTGAACGCACGCACGACTGCTCTCCTAACAAATTACGTTTTTTACAATGTAAGGAGGATTTATTTCTGTAAACAAATTGAACAAATGGATTAGAAGGAGGCATCTTTTGTTCCTAACTTGAGGATATTGCAACTGGACCTATTACCGAAGTCAAACGTATCTCGTTTGTGGTCGCCATCTCCGCACCGGCTGTTTGTTGATTGTTTGATATAGGTTACTCAAGTTGTATGGCCAATGCTGCTGGCAGCAGAGAGTTAAGAAATCTAAGAAGCGATCTAAAACAAAAAGTTACGGTGATGGACCGCGGAGAACTTGCATCAATTATGAGAGAAGTCATACGTGAAGAGCTTGACTCCGCATTTGATCTGAAACTCAAACCAATTAAAGAATGTCTGGATTCACTCCGCAAGGATATGATTTCCAATACGACCAAGGTAAAGGACCTGGAAACAGCCGCTAACGAGATGGAACGCCGTCTAACTGATATCGAACAAAAACGTTCTCAATCACAGTCGGATAATATGTCACTGAAAGAGAAAATTGAACAGATTGAAGCACGTAGCCGCAGTTTTAATATTCGAGTGTTGGGACTGCCTGAAGACAGTGAGAAAGGCAATCCCACTGCTTTTATGAATTCCCTGTTATGCGACGTGTTTGGTGCCAACAAGCTGGGACCTCAACCCCGCGGGAGGCTAACGTGAGGTATGGGCTGTTATTTCCACGCAAGCTGATTGTCGCATTTGCTAACAACACTGCCTCCTTCACGGACCACAGAGAGGCCATGGCACACTACATCCAGGTAATTAAACCAACTCTATAATCCTGACTACATCAATGGCTAACATCAATACCTGAACAACAGCCCACTATATGGGCAATGTGACAGTAGACAATGTAATGAATCCTGGATTGATGGAGATGCCTATAGGCTACGTGACATTTAATTGGAGTCCCTGACTATGACGAATATATGATATGTATGTATATATGAATAACAATTGATATGGATCAATTTATACCTCTTATTAGATTATAAATACTCTGGTTGTTATGTTTGCCTTTTGGTTGACAGCAAAAGGGAGAGAGGAGGATAGGGAGGGAGAGAAGGAGAGAGAGCAGGAAGGTGTCGGCACACCAGAGAGAGAGAGAGCAAGAACCAGGTGAGAAAGTGGACAGGTAGTCAAGACCACATAAGTAAGTAGCCTTGAGAACCGATGGTTCTCGAGCCTAACGGCCCATAGGGCAGGAGCCTATCTCCTGTTTCCGTAGCGTGAGGCGGCTTAATGTACAAGTTAGTACACCCCCTGGACATGACGCTGGTATGTCGCAGGGTCTTGGGGGGGGGGGGGGTCCATGCCACGGTCCATGCCACCCCCCCCAAGGCAGCAAACCTAGGGGAAACACTGTTATTCTCATGCTAAAATCGACTGTAAATCCAGATTTTAAAGTTGATATTCTTCCCCGTGGAGCATGCCCCCATAACCTGTGCCCCACCCAAAATTTTTAGCACCAGCCGCCACTGGTATTTACTGACATGGTGGGAACTGGGAAGTGGTCTCCAGAGCTCTGCCAGTGGAGCCTACGTCAGTACCGTGGACAGCGGTCACTTGTGCGTGTGCTGCTGTCCACGAAGATCAAATCAATTTATGCGTAAAATGTTTCTCTAAGATTGTTTTTATGATCTGTGCTTGGTAACAAACAGTTCAACATATTATCTAAGCTTTATTCAAATATGTTTATGAAATGGCACCATCCAATCGAGGATTCTACCGCTGAACTCCCACCTTTCATCTGACATCTGAATAACTTGAACCGCAAGGTCAACTGCAGTCTTCTTTTAAAATTACTTTTTTTATTTTTTTATTTTATCAAAATGTGTGTTCAGTTGCAACTGATAAATTACCATTTCTAGCCTACTTTAAGATAGACTGAATTGTGAATTGTCTGTCATCCTAAAACACTTACATATTGGAATGACTTATAGCCTATGCCAATTGGTTGACGTTAGAAATCAATTCATTAACCTTTTCATTAATCTCACTAACTCTGTGAATGTAGGTCTGCAACGCTGACTCATTTCAAATGCTGGATTAAGAGAGGCCAACTCTGGAATCAAACAGCGGGCATTGGCTACTGCAGAGTCATTTCCTCATGATATAACCTACAGCAGTTCCAAAGCAGTGGATGTCTATACAATGGGAACCATGGAGAAGTTTAACTACACAGATAAATCAGGAAAATTCTTCGAATATGTGGTCGAAGATAAGCTTTATGTGCAATACAAGCCACCCTCAAGGGACATTGTCCAACTACCCAAGACGATGATTTACCTGGGAATGGCTGTGGTGGTGGTGGTGGTTGCAGTTGCTTATGCTATTGTGGGCCACCTTATCAAGGACCTCGCCCTTGACATCGTAGGTAATTAACTTGTACAATAGCAGATGGTTTCAATTTCAAAAAGATACACAGGAAGGAGTCTCTCTCTCAGGAAAGAGTGCATTTGTTGGATAGAGGATTTCAATTGTTACTGTATATATGTTGATATATGTGTGGCCCATAACCTAATCGTTAGTTAGGTCATTTGTTCATTGATAAAAACAGAAATGCATTTTGATAAACTGATAGAACCCATGAGGGAGCCAGTATGGACTACAGAAGCATAGACATTCATCTTTACACTCTTATCTCACCATCCACCTGTACCTCTCCACAGAGGCCTTGCTGGGCCCCGTCGAAGAGACCGTCCAGAAGGATGGTGACCTAAAGGGAGCCAGCCTGCTGGACACGCCCGCTGCCGTCCCCCACACCCACCCAAACGCCTTTCACGTCTGGGACCAGGACGATATCATGATACCCCTGAGCACTGACTACAGCCCCCAGGCCAGCCCTATGGCCGCTGTCATCCCTTACATCCCTCACTTCTTTCCTACTACCATCGCTGTCAACAGTCCGTCATACAATCAGCCCAGCCCCAGAGAGACCGAGGCTTGGGTCCATTTGGACACGTACGCACACACACATGGACACACGCACACACACACACAAACACAACACACATAAACACGACGCACACATACACAACACACATATTATGCACAGTTGGTGCTGTAGTTATTTAGTTATGTTCATGACTTGTTTTACCTAAACACATTCCATAGTAGCATTACTGAGGAGAAAAGCACAGCTTACTCTTTTTCTGAGATTCATCTTATAGAAAGCCCTGGGGAAATAATTGTGTATTCACCAGGTGAAACTAAAGTAAAACATGACAGACAACCCCTTTTTGACACTTTTTGTAATTCACACCAATAGAAAGGGTCACAGATATCGGTCAAGCCTGACAATCGTGGACTGTCTTTGGTTGGAGAAAGACATTTACCTTAGTGAATCTAGTAATCAGTAATCTACTCAATTTATCAATTTAGCCATCAAAACAATCACAAACATGGATTGACTAGATTGACATGGATTGAAAAAGGCGGACCATAAACAGGAAGTAGATTTACACTGCTCAGCTTGCCCATCAAAGAAACCACAAGCAATCAGAGAAGAAGAGATCAAGCAATTGACTGACCCAAGAGGATGTTCCTGAACAGGGAGTTGGCAGGGGGCTTATACGGCCATGTTTCATCCTTCTTTCAAGCTTGACAGGCGGCTAAGACTGATTGGCAGTTGTTATTTTAGCATGGTGGTGCAGAGTCACGAAGGAGAATATCAATGGCCTTCACCTGTGAACTTCCTATTGGATTTGTACCAAGTCATCATCATCATCATCATCATCATCATCATCATCCTCACTCTGACACCAGCCCAGTGATGTCCTTGAGTAAGAGTCACTGAACATCCAATGAGCACAGAGACAGTAATATATTTGTATCTTTGACCACAATGATAGTAGAATATATTTTGTGGAGATGAGCATTTAATCAAAGGGTTAAATGCTGAGGGTATAGTATGTTGTATTGTGCTTGTACCAAAAGCCTGCTGGAGCATTACCACAAATTGAGTTTGGGATTGCATGTACAGGAGAAGGTAATAAGTGCATGTGTGTTTCAATATACACTTATGTGAATATGGTGTGAGATTAAAAAAAGAAACAATCCTATCTGCTCTATTTTGTTTGCTAATTCAGGCCTCCCCTGATATACAGATGCTGTAACTTCACACCAGCTGACAGGGCACATTCCACCCTGTGGGTGTAACATTAAGATAGATGGTATGTAAGCTGACTGAACTTTGAGAGCTTGCCAGCAGACAGTCCATGGACCGTTATGTCTCCAAGCTTAAATGCAACTATTAAACTCCTTGGCCTTGAAAGATGCTGTATGACCCTTAGCTCTCTACCTTTTTGCCCTGGCCATGTCCGTAACCACACATGCCAGCCAGGTGTGACCAACTCTGACTGAATCAAGCGTGCTAGTCCTGGGCTCAATCAAAAGCTTACTCTCCAGGAAAGGAGTTGACCATCCCTGATATAAAGCTATTTTTCTAATCACATATTCTCCACTTCAGAGAGAGAGAGAAAGAGAGAGAGAGAGAGTGCACATAGATACATACACACTGACCCCTGTCCTGTGTCTGTGTGTGTGTGTGTGTGTGTGTGTGTGTGTGTGTGTGTGTGTGTGTGTGTGTGTGCGTGCGTGCGTGTGTGTGTGGGTGTTCCTCAGAGCGGCCCATGGGATGATCTCCATGCTGAAAATGCTAAAACTGCCATCCCCCTTTCCATCTCTTAATGAACGTGGTATTACTGCTATTTAAACATTTAGTTTTGCGCATATTGAGTAAAATACTGTGGGCGAGGGGGCACGCACACATGCAATGACATTTTTACCACATTTAAGTCACTGACACTGAAGTCACTGACGCTGTGGGGATGCTAAAGTTGTCCCCATATGATAAAATCCACCATCCCCCCTGATTTTCTTTTACAACTTGAGTACTGCATACAAGGGTAGGTAGAAGGCTAGATGACCATAGGTAGACCATATTGTGGATATGGTGTAATGTTTAGACCACCTACTGCCACCCGGTGGTAGACTCGATACACTGTCAAGAGTCAAGACCCGGTCATGCGCAGTCCGGAGTCAGTCAATGGATATGCTGTAATGCGTGCACATCGAATAACTAAAGAGTCCAATTGATATCCAGTGTGTGTCTCATCATTTATACATTATATTCTTGCTACACGTCAGAATATCACAATGGCGACGAGGATTCAAAGTGGAAACGCCACCAGTGTCGATTTTTGAAGGAGGAAGAAGAAGAATCCGTCCGGAAAAGTCGAAGTGAGTAGTTAGCTAGCAAGAAGCTAAGCTAAGCTACCCAGGCTAACGCTAGTATCATGCAGTCGGCATTTTCGGGCCACATGGCCATACAGCCATTCGACACAGAAACCGATCCCAGTTCGCTTGGAACGCGATGGAACAAATGGATCAACCGATTTGAAAATTACACCGTAGCCACAAACATTACTCAAGAAATAAGGAAAAGGGCACTGCTGCTTCACTTAGCTGGAGAGAGAGTCCATGATATCTACGACACGCTGGCTGACGACAGTGATGACTATGAAAACACAAAGACGAAGCTCCACGGATATTTCTCACCGAAAAAGAACACACACTACCTTGTGTACAAGTTCAGACAAGCCATACAGCTTCCCGGTGAGTCTTTAGACACATTTCATACCAGACTGAGGATGCTAGCTAAAGATTGTGAATTTGCAGATGCAGACAGAGAAATAGTCGCGCAAATAATACAGAGCTGTACCTCATCACGGCTGCGCAGGAGAGCGCTCAGAGAGCCAAACATGACTTTGACTAATATGTTAGACCTAGGGAGAATGTTAGAGATCTCTGAACAACAGGCAGAAAGCATAGAAGAGAAGGCTGTCACCGCAATCAATGCACTGCATCTCAAGGGCGCCAAACAGCAACATGCAGCATACAGGCACAAAGAGAAGAGCTTGCAATGTAGAAACTGTGGAGGAAATTATCCACACGAGGGTGACTGTCCAGCCAGAGGGAAGGACTGCAGGGCCTGTGGAAAGCCTAACCACTATGCCAAACACTGCCGTGGTCAGAAATTTGCACATCAAAGCCAAGAGGAAGACACAGCTCACTACAAGCAGCGGAGCACTAAGAAAGTGAACCAGGTGACAGCATGCTCCGAGACCAAATCAAGAGACTCATCAAGTGGAGACGAAAGGTATGTGTATGTAATCAACAGCACAAGTATACAGCAACCCCAGACCAACATCAAGCTGAATGGTGTCAGTGTTAAAATACTGATTGATTCAGGAGCAGCTGTCAACATAATTAATGAAGATGTGTTAAACACACTTGACCCAAAGCCTATGCTCAGCACAGCCATGATCAAAATATTTCCATATGGGTCCAACAACGCTCTACCCATCATTGGTAAATTTGCATGCAAAGTACAGGCTACTAACAAGCGGACAGAGAGTGTGTTCTACGTTCTCAGAGGCGACGCCGGACAATCTCTGCTCAGCTACGCAACTGCCAGTGAACTAGGGCTGATCCAGATCATCAATATGGTGAACACGCCGCCAGTGATGCCACCCAGTGGGCGTACTGTCGCAGATGAGCTCGTGCAGAGCTACCCAGAGCTTTTCACCGGAATCGGAAAGCTGAAAGACTTCCAGGTGAAACTGCATATAGACCCCGACATCCAACCGACGTGCCAGCCGCACAGACGGGTCCCTTTCCATGTCCGTCAGAAGGTCGAGGCGGAGCTTCAGAAGCTGGAGAACGACGGTATCATTGAAACTATATCTGGACCAACACCCTGGGTTTCCCCGATCGTCACACCACCGAAGCCAAAAGACCCTGATAAAGTCCGAATCTGCGTTGATATGCGTCAGGCGAACACAGCAATTCAGCGAGAACGACATATCACCCCAACAATGGACGATGTAATACACGAGCTGAACGGTGCCAAGGTATTCTCGAAGTTGGACCTCACAGCAGGCTACCACCAGCTCGAGCTGCATCCAGAGAGTCGTTACATCACAACGTTCACAACACACCTCGGGCTAAGAAGATACAAACGCCTGAACTTCGGTATATCATCCGCCGCTGAAGTGTTCCAGAACGCCATCTGCCAGACGCTGCAAGGTATACCGGGCGTGAAGAACCTCAGCGATGACATCATCATCTATGGCGTCTCTCAGGAAGCACACGACGACACTCTGAGAGCAGTGTTTAAAAGACTGAAAGACAGTGGTTTGACACTCAATCGCAACAAATGCGAATTCAACAAGCAGCGCCTTGAATTCTTTGGGTTCATTTTTTCTGCCGACGGGATTTCTGCAGATCCAAAGAAGGTGTCAGCCATTCACGACGCCAGCGACCCCAAAGATCCAGGTGAGATCAGAAGTCTTCTGGGCATGGCCAACTACTGCGCCAGGTTCATAAAGGACTACTCAACCATCACTGCACCGCTCCGTGGGCTCACGAAGAAGGACGCTCCGTGGCAGTGGGGCAGTGATCAAGCTACGGCACTCCAGACGCTCAAGGACAGCCTGACGAGCGACACAACAATGTCATATTTCGATCCCAGGAAGGAGACGGAGCTCATTGTTGATGGAAGTCCGGTGGGGCTAGGCGCCATCCTCTGTCAGAAAGGAGGAGGGGGAGAGAAGCGCATCATAGCCTACGCCAGCCGCGCACTCAGTGATGTAGAAACGAGATACTCGCAAACAGAACGTGAGGCCCTAGCCATCATCTGGAGCTGCGAACATTTTCACCTGTATCTGTATGGACATCCATTCACCATGGTAACCGACCACAAACCATTGGAGATGATATGGAATAACCCGAGATCAAAACAACCTGCACGGATCGAGAGATGGGGCCTCAGACTACAGCCGTACAACTTCAGAGTGGAATATAGAAAAGGAGCTGACAATCCAGCTGACTACATGTCTAGACACCCTCTCCCGGTACAGTCGTCACAGAACACAAGAGCATCCAAGGTTGCAGAGGAGTACGTTAACTTCGTAGCACTTCAAGCAACACCCAAGGCGATGACACTACAAGAGATACAGCGAGAGACATTGAAAGACACACTCCTGCAACAGGTCAGTGCACACATCAGAAATAACTCATGGCGTTTAATCACAGACCGCTCACCAGGTGCTGCTGCACTGAAACCATACAAGCTCGTCAGTGATGAACTCACAGTGTCCACAGGTAACGACATCATACTGCGAGGCACCAGGATTGTCATACCTGCAGCTCTACAGCAGAGGGCGCTGCAGATTGCTCATGAAAGCCACCAGGGCGTAGCTAAGACAAAGGCCCTACTCAGAGAAAAGGTATGGTTCCCTACCATAGACCAACAGGTAGAGACCATCACCAAGACCTGCCTCCCATGTCAAGTGAACACTCCAGTTACCCGGACCGAACCACTCAAAATGTCTGAGCTGCCAGACGCACCATGGCACAGTGTTAGTGCTGACTTTTATGGCCCACTCCCATCGGGAGAATATCTGTTAGTTATAGTCGATGACTACACACGATACCCAATTGTTGAGCCAATTCGATCTACCTCAGCAAACACAGTCATACCAGTCATGGACAAAGTCTTCTCCATGTTTGGAATCCCAAGAATTGTTAAGACTGACAACGGACCTCCTTTCAACAGCAACCAGTTCGCTGAGTTTGCCAACTACCTAGGGTTCAAGCACAGGAAGATAACACCTCTATGGCCACAAGCTAATGCCACAGCTGAGAGATTCATGCGCACCGTCGGGAAAGTACTCAGAATCGCCCAGATGCAGAGGATGCCATGGAAACAACAGCTGCACGTCTTCCTGCGTGAGTACAGGTCCACTCCCCACAGCACGACGAACACGTCACCTGCCGAGTTACTATTCCAACGGAAGATGACCACCAAGCTACCCTCAGCAGACACAATCACCATCTCTGCTGACGAAGAGATACGCAGAATCGACAGAGAGGCCAAGGCAAAGATGAAAGCTCTCTCAGATGCTCGACGACACGCTACGCCTTCTGACATCAAGCCAGGAGACACCGTCCTGTGTCGTCAACCAAAACAGAACAAGCTTACTACGCCTTACAACGCAGAGCCGCTCACAGTAATCGATGTCAAAGGTTCCATGATAACAGCTGGAAGAAGTGGTTACACCACCACTAGGAACAGTTCATTCTTTAAGAAGATTGTCCGAGACAACCCAGACACTCTAATGGACTTAAGTTCAGAGGTCAGTGAGGAAGTAGGCCCAGCTACGCCTCCACCCGCACCTCCGCCGAGGTATCCAGTTAGGGAGAACAGACAACCTCCCGCATACCTGCGTGACTTCGATTAAAGAGCAGGAGTACCAAAGGACTGTTAACATGTTCTTCCGAGTTAACAATGTTCCAAGTTAATGGACTGTTTGAATGTTATGCACTTTATCATTTATTAAAAAAAAAGGAGTGATGTAATGTTTAGACCACCTACTGCCACCCGGTGGTAGACTCGATACACTGTCAAGAGTCAAGACCCGGTCATGCGCAGTCCGGAGTCAGTCAATGGATATGCTGTAATGCGTGCACATCGAATAACTAAAGAGTCCAATTGATATCCAGTGTGTGTCTCATCATTTATACATTATATTCTTGCTACACGTCAGAATATCACATATGGTACTATTTATTAGTAGTAATATGAATAATAATAAAATAGTTATCTTCTCTTTTTAGTAGTAGTATTGTTATTGTTATTATTATTATTATTATTATTATTATTACTAGTTCAAGGATTTAAGCAGAGGAATATGTTTGAAGTTTGACAAAGAGTAGAGATCATGAGTGAGAGACAGAGACGATGATGAGATTGAACCGGTAACGGTAGCAACGGTACTGTTCAAGTATGTAGTTGTGCACCATGTCCGTATACTGGAAAATGTGGCGTGCTAATGACCAGCAGAGGTCAGTAGTGTCCAAGTTAAGACAGACTGTGGACATATCTTGACTTTGTTATGTGTCAGTAAGTGTATCAAGCACAAAGAATGCTACCAAAGCATAGATTCTACATTATCGTCAGGCTACATATACCACAGGTCTTTCCCAGAGATCTCCCCCACTGTCATCAATACCTCACTGATGTCTTCCAGGAACCAATGGCAGCAAGCTACCATGCAAGTGCGCCGGCACACTCATTGGGAGCAATTTGGGGTTCAGTGTCTTGCCCAAGGACACCTCAACAAGTGGGCAGCCGGGGATCAAACCGCCAAACTACCAACCTTACAATCATTAGATGCCATGTCTTAGGCTTTTGAATTGTATGTGCTGTACAGTAAGAGCTGATTATGTCTGTGTACCTGCATATTTGATTTTGTGTTTGTTTATACTGTATATATCGTGTTTTATAATGTGTTACATGCTATGTCTTTTATACAGCTGCAAAGAAAATTGACCAAGACTGGTAGAATAATGTTTTCTGAATCTGAATCTAGCATTTCCCCTGAGGAAGATACTTAATTTCCATGAAAAAAAAACACTAGATACAGTCCTGCGATTTATCTCTATATTTAGATATTCACTCTATCGTACAGTAGCTACAGTATAGTATTCAATCATGACACCGGAAATATAGGCTAGTCATACTTTTGTGACAAAGGCACTCTTTTTTTATTAACGAAAACATTAAGCTGAGAGAGAGAGAGAGAGACAAGCCTCTGAAGGTGAATAGCAGAGAGAAACTTTTGTCAGTCCCCCTGTATAGTAGTGAAAGGGTACATTGGGAGTGGGGTCTCCAGTACAGACGGTAGGATGGGTTTTTCATTGAGCCAAACAAACACACACACACACACACACACACACACACACACACACAGGCACTGACACAAGCCTTGCTCCTGACTTAAGGGAGAGCAGTACTGTGAAGGAGTGGGATATCTACACAGCACCGGCTAATCAGGACCAGGTGTGGGCCTTCTTGGGGTGGGGGGGGTCATAGGGGGGTCATAGGCTACTATAGGATTGTGCTCTATCCTCCAGTACAGAGGCTAATCAGTCACTACTCATGTGGCTGAATCAAGCCCTTGTTGCAGCTCGGCGCTGAGCTTAATCAAGCTCTCCAGGACCTCCGACAGGGCCTTAATGAGGCCTGACAGGGCCTCCAGGACCTTCGACAGCTCCGCCAGCGTAGCCTTTCGTGTGGCTGAATCAAGCCCTTGTTGCAGCTCGGCTCTGAGCTTAGTGTAGCTCTCCTGGACCTCCGACAGGGCCTTGTTGAGGCCTGACAGGGCCTCCAGGACCTTCGACAGCTCCGCCAGCGTAGTCCCCATGGCGTGACTGTTGCCCTCGTAGGTGCTGTACATGTGGTTCATCTGCTGGCAGATCTCATACACCTGAGAGACAGGAGAGCACAGCACATGATGAAACATGATATTTTTTTCAACTAAGTTTGAACATTTATTTACATCTTTCGGGAATAAAAGTCTGAACATTTTGATTGGTTGCACTGACTTGTTCCCACTTTCACCAGCTACTGTCACATTATACACTTTTAAGGATGAAGTGAGATCCCCAGGGACAGGATAGCACACATAAGACATACACACCTTTTCTTTTTTTTCTGAGTGGGGCAGTCCCGCCCATATTTTTAATTTCATTGGATAGAGACAGTGAAGATAGACAGGAAAGTAAGGGGAAGAGGGCATGTCAGCAGGGCATGGGCCAGATTCTAACCCATACCGACATGGGCATATGTGTGCACTGTAGACCGTGGTGCTAGACCACTGGACCACCCCAGGCCACTAATATAGACTTTTAAGGATTTCACTCATCTGAGGGATAGGATAGCACACATAAAACATAATGTACACTTTTAAAGATCACACTCACCTGAGAGACAGGATACAGCACATAATATAATAAGACATGACACTTACACTTTTAAGGACAGTTTCCCCCCCCTGAGAATGTAACCTAACCAGAAACACCTCCTGTTCCTATATGGGTATAGCTTGTATAGTTAGTACACTATACACAGTTATAAAATATATGTTTATCAAGTTTCTTGAAGCACATTTTGAAAGTTAACTGTTAAATATGTGGTCATGTTAAGGAGTGATGTTGGCAAAGAAAGCAGTGGTCATTCCATACTGGATTAAATGTATGGATACCTTATATATCATCTTGTCTTGAAAGTTCATCACGTCCATCATTTTCTGGTTCGTCATGGGGCTGTCGTATATTTTTCCAACCAGGTCTTCGACCTTTCTGCCAATGTCATTTATCCTTGATCTAGAGCAAACACACAGTCCTACTCCGTCAGTCTGCGACATTAGCGGACACTCTTTATGTAAGCCTATGACTTTCAACCTATGGTGAACAATTATAGAGTTGAGATAAGTGTCTTCAGTTTTTAGACTGACGCCCATGTAGCCGCACAGCGCACACCCATATCCTAAACGTTATAGAAGGGAAGAGTAGGCAAACACATGTATTTTCTGTTTTCTACCTACTCTACCTTATCTGTTGGTCTGGAGTCTCATCCATGCTCATTAATGAGGATGTCTCACTCATTGATGAGTCAGTGCCTAGCCCCTCACCTGGATCCACCTGGGAACAGAGGATAGAGGATAGAAACCACACATGCAGTGAAGCACTCAGGTCAGGTTCAACAGAAAAGATGATGTTCACTACACACATGAATATGCTGGAAAATGTGATGAATGTTTAGAGGGGTGTACAGGCTACCAGTAGCCTACCTGAGGAGGTTCGAGTCTGGGTTTAGGACTTGACTGTGAGGTGGAGGGAAGTTTGTTAAATGAAAAATCATCCATTTGAAGATGGGACAGGTCGCTCTCTGTACCTATTAGAAAAATAAATGGTCATGTAGGTTCCCCCTATGCATTAGCCATGCATTGAACTCACAGTTCAGGTCTGGTGATCGTCAGGGCGGCGGTGTTTCATGACTTTCGGTAGTGAGAGGGGGAAATGTGTCTGGCTAGCTACTAGCTACTAAGCTAAAGTCGACTTACCACAACGCAAAAAGACGAAGCACAGCCTGTCCTCATACATCAGACAAGCTTACACATGAACATTTATTCGTTCATATGTTCGTTTGGTACTGACAGCTCGATAGCTCTACCTCTAGCTAGCCTTCGACAGAGATTGCGAGCCACAGTTCATTTGAAAGAAACAATACCTCGTCGCTCGTCAATGGTATGAGGTTTATAGAAAAACTTCTGAGTATAATGTCATTAAAACATACTTACGCTTCTGCGAAATAAACTGACGGTTTATATAACCTTTTATACAACTTCTAGCGACTCTTGTTTTTTGATGGGACCGAAGGCTTTCCACAACGAAGGCTACGTTCGTAAATTCGCTCTGAGAGCGCCGGAGCGCACACTGGGTTCAACGTCACAAAGGGACCAAGTAATTTGATTGGACAAGAAGCTCTCCATGAATGCTGATCAGATTTCCAGTGCGTATTTACGAACGCACCCGAATGCTTTTTCATTTCCCCGGGAAATCTCTCACGCGGTGCCTAATCATTCATATCGATCATTCATAGATTATTGCTTTAGCCCCAGCCTGGTATAGACTAGACTGAGTGTATTGTCATGTCATATCATGCTAGTAAATAAAATAAAAAAATTGTGGACGGGAGTAATTCATTAGTTAGCTCCAGTCTCCAGAGTGTATTTATTTGGATTGAATGACTGATTCAACTGAATGTCAAGCACCATTTTGTCTTGACTGTCTCAGTCAATTTAAATCATAGTGTATTTACCAGTGGCGGCTGGCCGATAGAGGGCGCTGGGGCGCCGCCCCCACCTTCACTTCCTAGTTGCGATTTGTAAAAGTTTTTTTTTTTAAATAAACATTGTTTATTCACAAAATGCGGCTGATATTCTGTCGGCGCCTATCAGCATTCATTAAAAATCCTCCAATACAATAAACATTTTATCTGTGTGTGTGTAAAATTCACTGTTAAAATACATAGGGGGAGGAGTCGGGGCGCCGGCCGAATGCAAGTCTCAGGCAGGCCAAATACTTTTCGCTTACACGTGAGCTGTAGCAGTGCTCCAATTGGCTGTCTCCTATGTCTCGGCCGGGGCGCAAAAATTGCGCCCTGAATATCCGGTTGTATAGCAGAAAATGCATATGCTGAGGACTTCCGACTTCCGGGGCAGCATGGGTTGAACGCACGCACGACTGCTCTCCTAACAAATTAAGTTTTTTACAATGTAAGGAGGATTTATTTCTGTAAACAAATTGAACAAATGGATTAGAAGGAGGCATCTTTTGTTCCTAACTTGAGGATGTTGCAACTGGACCTATTACCGAAGTCAAACTTATCTCGTTTGTGGTCGCCATCTCCGCACCGGCTGTTTGTTGATTGTTTGATATAGGTTACTCAAGTTGTATGGCCAATGCTGCTGGCAGCAGAGAGTTAAGAAATCTAAGAAGCGATCTAAAACAAAAAGTTACGGTGATGGACCGCGGAGAACTTGCATCAATTATGAGAGAAGTCATACGTGAAGAGCTTGACTCCGCATTTGATCTGAAACTCAAACCAATTAAAGAATGTCTGGATTCACTCCGCAAGGATATGATTTCCAATACGACCAAGGTAAAGGACCTGGAAACAGCCGCTAACGAGACGGAGCGCCGTCTAACTGATATCGAACAAAAACGTTCTCAATCACAGTCGGATAATATGTCACTGAAAGAGAAAATTGAACAGATTGAAGCACATAGCCGCAGTTTTAATATTCGAGTGTTGGGACTGCCTGAAGACAGTGAGAAAGGCAATCCCACTGCTTTTATGAATTCCCTGTTATGCGACGTGTTTGGTGCCGACAAGCTGGGACCTCAACCCCGCGGGAGGCTAACGTGAGGTATGGGCTGTTATTTCCACGCAAGCTGATTGTCGCATTTGCTAACAACACTGCCTCCTTCACGGACCACAGAGAGGCCATGGCACACTACATCCAGGTAATTAAACCAACTCTATAATCCTGACTACATCAATGGCTAACATCAATACCTGAACAACAGCCCACTATATGGGCAATGTGACAGTAGACAATGTAATGAATCCTGGATTGATGGAGATGCCTATAGGCTACGTGACATTTTATTGGAGTCCCTGACTATGACGAATATATGATATGTATGTATATATGAATAACAATTGATATGGATCAATTTATACCTCTTATTAGATTATAAATACTCTGGTTGTTATGTTTGCCTTTTGGTTGACAGCAAAAGGGAGAGAGGAGGATAGGGAGGGAGAGAAGGAGAGAGAGCAGGAAGGTGTCGGCACACCAGAGAGAGAGAGAGCAAGAACCAGGTGAGAAAGTGGACAGGTAGTCAAGACCACATAAGTAAGTAGCCTTGAGAACCGATGGTTCTCGAGCCTAATGGCCCATAGGGAAGGAGCCTATCTCCTGTTTCCGTAGCGTGAGGCGGCTTAATGTACAAGTTAGTACACCCCCTGGACATGACGCTGGTATGTCGCAGGGTCTTGGGGGGGGGGGGGGGTCCATGCCACGGTCCATGCCACCCCCCCAAGGCAGCAAACCTAGGGGAAACACTGTTATTCTCATGCTAAAATCGACTGTAAATCCAGATTTTAAAGTTGATATTCTTCCCCGTGGAGCATGCCCCCATAACCTGTGCCCCACCCAAAATGTTTAGCACCAGCCGCCACTGGTATTTACTGACATGGTGGGAACTGGGAAGTGGATTAGGACGGGAGGTAGACCATAATCAGAGACCATAGCCTAATCCTTCAAACCTGCCTCTGCTCTCCAGAGCTCTGCCAGTGGAGCCTACGTCAGTACCGTGGACAGCGGTCACTTGTGCGTGTGCTGCTGTCCACGAAGATCAAATCAATTTATGCGTAAAATGTTTCTCTAAGATTGTTTTTATGATCTGTGCTTGGTAACAAACAGTTCAACATATTATCTAAGCTTTATTCAAATATGTTTATGAAATGGCACCATCCAATCGAGGATTCTACCGCTGAACTCCCACCTTTCATCTGACATCTGAATAACTTGAACCGCAAGGTCAACTGCAGTCTTCTTTTAAAATTACTTTTTTATTTTTTTATTTTATCAAAATGTGTGTTCAGTTGCAACTGATAAATTACCATTTCTAGCCTACTTTAAGATAGACTGAATTGTGAATTGTCTGTCATCCTAAAACACTTACATATTGGAATGACTTATAGCCTATGCCAATTGGTTGACGTTAGAAATCAATTCATTAACCTTTTCATTAATCTCACTAACTCTGTGAATGTAGGTCTGCAACGCTGACTCATTTCAAATGCTGGATTAAGAGAGGCCAACTCTGGAATCAAACAGCGGGCATTGGCTACTGCAGAGTCATTTCCTCATGATATAACCTACAGCAGTTCCAAAGCAGTGGATGTCTATACAATGGGAACCATGGAGAAGTTTAACTACACAGATAAATCAGGAAAATTCTTCGAATATGTGGTCGAAGATAAGCTTTATGTGCAATACAAGCCACCCTCAAGGGACATTGTCCAACTACCCAAAACGATGATTTACCTGGGAATGGCTGTGGTGGTGGTGGTGGTTGCAGTTGCTTATGCTATTGTGGGCCACCTTATCAAGGACCTCGACCTTGACATCGTAGGTAATTAACTTGTACAATAGCAGATGGTTTCAATTTCAAAAAGATACACAGGAAGGAGTCTCTCTCTCTCAGGAAAGAGTGCATTTGTTGGATAGAGGATTTCAATTGTTACTGTATATATGTTGATATATGTGTGGCCCATAACCTAATCGTTAGTTAGGTCATTTGTTCATTGATAAAAACAGAAATGCATTTTGATAAACTGATAGAACCCATGAGGGAGCCAGTGTGGACTACAGAAGCATAGACATTCATCTTTACACTCTTATCTCACCATCCACCTGTACCTCTCCACAGAGGCCTTGCTGGGCCCCGTCGAAGAGACCGTCCAGAAGGATGGTGACCTAAAGGGAGCCAGCCTGCTGGACACGCCCGCTGCCGTCCCCCACACCCACCCAAACGCCTTTCACGTCTGGGACCAGGACGATATCATGATACCCCTGAGCACTGACTACAGCCCCCAGGCCAGCCCTATGGCCGCTGTCATCCCTTACATCCCTCACTTCTTTCCTACTACCATCGCTGTCAACAGTCCGTCATACAATCAGCCCAGCCCCAGAGAGACCGAGGCTTGGATCCATTTGGACACGTACGCACACACACATGGACACACGCACACACACACACACAAACACAACACACATAAACACGACGCACACATACACAACACACATATTATTATGCACAGTTGGTGCTGTAGTTATTTAGTTATGTTCATGACTTGTTTTACCTAAACACATTCCATAGTAGCATTACTGAGGAGAAAAGCACAGCCTACTCTCTTTCTGAGATTCATCTTATAGAAAGTCCTGGGGAAATAATTGTGTATTCACCAGGTGAAACTAAAGTAAAACATGACAGACAACCCCTTTTTGACACTTTTTGTTATTCACACCAATAGAAAGGGTCACAGATATCGGTCAAGCCTGACAATCGTGGACTGTCTTTGGAGCATATCCTTTGACGGAGCATATCCTTTGATATATTCTCCTACTTTGAATATCATGCCACAGTTATGGCATGCCAACCACCTATTCTTACGGTAACTGTATACAGGCCGCCGAAACCAGCCCCTACCTTCCTACCTGACTTCTCTGAGTTCCTATCCATTATCCATCCCAACTATGATAGGATTATTATCACTGGTGATTTTAACTTTCATGTTGATAATGAGGCTGACTTGAGGGCTAGGGAATTTATTGACCTCTTGGAATCTATGGATTTTGTCCAACATGTCAATGAACCCACTCACAATCATGGCCATACCCTTGATCTTGTGATTACAAAAGGGTCTTGAGGTCTCAATATCAGGTATCAGCGACCTGGCCCTCTCTGACCATTTCTGTATTTTCTTTACCATTGTAACACGTAAAGCTGAAAGCAATGCTGAACGTGTTGTTAAAAAACCGTTATCTTACCCCTGCAGTGGCTGAACATTTCAAAGCTTTAATGAACAGTAATCACACAACTCCCACGTTATGTGAAAACGACTTAGTAATTGCCTTTAACAATAAAGTAAAAATGGCCCTAGACTCCCTGGCACCTACCAAACTAAAAAAGGTTGGAGCCAAGAGGAGAGCACCATGGCGAAACAGTGAAATAAATCTCCTAAAGAGAACATGTAGGAAAGCTGAGCGCAGATGGAGAAAGAGCAAATTACAGATTGATCAGAATATTTTTAAAGAACATCTATCTGCCTTTAACTTGGCAATGCGAAATGCTAGAAAAAAATCACTTCTCAAAAATAATATCTACTAACAAGAATAACCCCAGGGTCTTGTTCTCGACAATTGATTGCCTTGTAAACCCTGCTCCTAGAACTCTAGACGGCGCAGCCTCTGTCACCAAATGCGAGGAATTTGCAGCCCACTTCAGGGATAAGATAACAAATATTAGAATGTGTATTACTCAGGAAAGACTAGGTTTGTGTAGCACCACAGATCCGCCACCACAGAACATGACTATGAGCATGTTCACCATGATTAGTACGGAAACATTAGGTAAAATTGTGTCACAGCTTAAACCATCTACGTGTCCTCTTGACCCTATTCCTACCACCTTTTTTAAGGACATTTTTGAATCTGTGTCTGATGACATACTAGGCATTGTAAATCACTCCCTACTTAAAGGGATATTTCCAGCGGCGCTTAAAACTGCCCTGGTTAGACCCACCCTGAAGAAAAGTAACCTAGATCCTTCTGATCCAAAAAACTGTAGACCAATATCCAATCTCACTTTTCTAAGCAAAATTTTAGAAAAGGCATCATATAGACAGCTTCATGAATTCTTAGTCCTAAATAATAGGTATGACCCACTTCAGTCAGGTTTCCGATCATACCACAGCACAGAAACCGCTTTGCTTAAGGTAACTAATGACCTTAGGATAAATGCAGACTCGAAAAAACTCTCGATTCTTGTACTCTTAGACTTAAGTGCAGCCTTTGATACGGTAGACCACTCCATACTTATTGAGAGACTTGAAAACTGGGTTGGCCTCTCAGGTCCGGTCTTAAACTGGTTCAGGACTTACCTGGCTGACCGAGACTACTTTGTAGCCCTTGGTGACCATAAGTCAAAAAATTATAGCACAACCTGTGGAGTTCCCCAGGGGTCCATTTTAGGACCGTTGCTTTTTAGCCTATACATGCTACCCCTCAGTTCTGTTATCAAGAAGCATAGCGTTAACTACCACAGCTATGCTGACGACACTCAGCTTTATATCTCAGTAACTCCCAACAACTACAAGATGATCGACCACCTGATAGACTGTATTGCCGATATTAATATTTGGATGACACAAAACTTTCTCCAACTCAATCAAGAAAAAACTGAGGTATTGATCATTGGCGAGAAAACTGGGAGAGAGAAATTATCTGCACACTTGAAAACACTAGCTCTTAACACTAAGTGTCAGGCCAGGAATCTTGGTGTCATAATTGACCCAGATCTAAATTTTGAAACTCATATTAATAACACTATTAAAACATCCTTCTACCATCTAAGAAACATCACTAAGGTACAATCATTTCTCTCCCAGGCAGACACTGAAAAATTAATGCATGCGTTTGTTACTAGTAGGCTAGATTACTGTAATGCTCTCCTGACAGGTCTCCCCAAAAAAATGATAAATAGACTACAAATGGTTCAAAATGCTGCTGCTCGTGTCCTTACTAGGACCAAACGGAGAGCGCACATCACACCTGTCTTGAGATCACTACACTGGCTCCCTGTCAGTCATAGAATAGACTTTAAGATCCTTTTACTAGTTTATAAATCACTTCACTGTGATGCACCCAATTACATGGTGGACATGCTCATAAGATACACACCAGCTAGACCCCTACGGTCTAGTGGCACGGAACTTTTAATAGTGCCAGAGGCTAGGACAAAGAGATTTGGAGGATCAGCTTTTAGCATATATGCTCCTAGATTGTGGAACACCCTACCTGAGGGCCTGAGGTTGTCTAAAACTCAGGACATTTTTAAGCGTGACCTCAAAACCTACTTATTCAATGTCACCTTTTGATACTAAGGGAGACATTGGACATTATAGAACTAGGATCACTAGGCCATTACACCATACTCGTGTTTTGAGATTTGTGTTGACAGGAAAATAGACCCGGGTGCTGATGAGGCACTGTCAGCTCCAAATAGCACCTAGAGCAGTACTGGAACCGGTACAAGGGTGTACCAGGACCACCATCAGGTTGTATTGCTGTCATCTTTATTGTCTCTATTGTGTTGTTGCATCATAACTGTGCTTAAGTTTCTCTTTTGGCAGGACCTGTGACCATACTGGATGCAGAACGATGCAAATACAACACTAAATTTATGGACAGTGTGTACGCCGATAATATGCAAGGAATTTTTCCTGGATACATGGTGTACAGGTTTTTGCCCTTGCTTGCTTGCTTTGTGCCGGTGGTCCTTGGCCTCCCCTGGGGGACCGCTGGGTACTGGTAAGCAAACTGGCTAGTAGTCGCTCTATTGGTAGAGGGCTGCAAGGGATCTTTTCCTGGCTACATAGTATACAGGTTTTTTACTTTTGCCTGCTCGCGGCTCTGTCAGTATTGATTGATTGATTGACTGATTGACTGAACATTTTCATTGTGTGAAGCGCATTGAGTTGCATCTTGTAAGAAATGCGCTATACAAATAAAATTTTATTTGATTTGATTTGGTTGGAGAAAGAAATTGACCTTAGTGAATCTAGTAATCAGTAATCTACTCAATTTATCAATTTAGCCATCAAAACAATCACAAACATGGATTGACTAGATTGACATGGATTGAAAAAGGCGGACCATAAACAGGAAGTAGATTTACACTGCTCAGCTTGCCCATCAAAGAAACCACAAGCAATCAGAGAAGAAGAGATCAAGCAATTGACTGACCCAAGAGGATGTTCCTGAACAGGGAGTTGGCAGGGGGCTTATACGGCCATGTTTCATCCTTCTTTCAAGCTTGACAGGCGGCTAAGACTGATTGGCAGTTGTTATTTTAGCATGGTGGTGCAGAGTCACGAAGTAGAATATCAATGGCCTTCACCTGTGAACTTCCTATTGGATTTGTACCAAGTCATCATCATCATCATCATCATCATCATCAACCTCACTCTGACACCAGCCCAGTGATGTCCTTGAGTAAGAGTCACTGAACATCCAATGAGCACAGAGACAGTCATATATTTGTATCTTTGACCACAATGATAGTAGAATATATTTTGTGGAGATGAGCATTTAATCAAAGGGTTAAATGCTGAGGGTATAGTATGTTGTATTGTGCTTGTACCAAAAGCCTGCTGGAGCATTACCACAAATTGAGTTTGGGATTGAATGTACAGGAGAAAGTAATAAGTGCATGTGTGTTTCAATATACACTTATGTGAATATGGTGTGAGATTAAAAAAAGAAACAATCCTATCTGCTCTATTGTGTTTGCTAATTCAGGCCTCCCCTGATATACAGATGCTGTAACTTCACACCAGCTGACAGGGCACATTCCACCCTGTGGGTGTAACATTAAGATAGATGGTATGTAAGCTGACTGAACTTTGAGAGCTTGCCAGCAGACAGTCCATAGACCGTTATGTCTCCAAGCTTAAATGCAACTATTGTTAGAGTAAATTATTCAATAATGAAAGCCTGTTTCGTTTCAAGATGTATAAGAAAAGATATTTAATATTCTTCTGCAGAAGGAGGAAGTTTACAAGCACGTCAGACAAGTCTTGACAGTGAAAGTTCCTCGTCAAAGTAAAGTTCATTCATTTCATCTCAGTATTTATACAAACAGGTATCTTCAGGTAAGGGGTCCGCCCTCAGGTGAGGTTTAGACCAATCATGAGCAATGGGTGTGGACCTGTACATTTGATGAAGATGATTATGATGAAGGCTAGGGGGGAAGCGGCCCCCACTTTCTCCCAGGGAGACAAAAGGTGAAAACGGAACACAATGGCCACAACTGGTTCAGTCTGGTCTTAGAGCACTGGGTCTGGGGCAACACAAAGGTCCGAAACTGCTCTAGATGGTAGGGCAATCAGGTCTTTGTAATCATGTAAATGTGTCTATTGTCTTAGCCCATGTCAAGCCTCAAGTAGAGAAACTGGTTCTACTGTGTGACAACAGGAAATCATCTTCTACAGCCTGCTGCAGACATTCAACCCAAGATGATGTTTGATTCTTAAATGTAGCTTATTACATATAATAATTTTCTCTCACATTCCACACTTTTTAAAGATGTAAACTCTTAAAACAAGAACAATTTGAAAAATATGGTTCAAAACATTTTTGGAGAAAGAATAACAAAAATTCATCACAACCCCAAAATCCTAAAATGAACAACCAAGCTTAAAATTAAGCACAGTACATCATACATAAGACAAAAAAATAATAAAAAATAAATCCAAACGACCGACGCCTTCTTGATTCTTGCATCTTCAGGGTCAGAGGTTACTAGCACTTGACCCCAGTTGGAGAATTTGCTTGGTCTTCAATCTCTTCCTAATCGGTCGTCGTCTGTCAGTGTCATTGAGGTTCAGGCAGTCGTCTGTCTCCTTCCATGTTGGACATGGTCTGGGGAGTGGTCTTTAGAACCATCGAAAAACATGATGCAGGCATTCACCAGCATCTTCACTAGTACAGGTGTCCACACTTTGGACCCTGGCTGGACTCACAGGTATCTGTTGACAGATCCAACAATCAGAGTAATTCATCCTCGAAGCAAAATCTCTCATGATACTATGTGTCTTTCCTCCTTGAAACGGCCATGCTCTGATTTGAAGGCTCGGTGGTCCGGGCTGTTGAAACTGGAACACTGTCGTCGATGGTCGTTTGGTGGTTCTCTGTCGGGCCTGGCACCCTGGTGGCTGCGTCCTTCTCTGTCGGGCCTGGCACCCTGGTGGCTCTGGTTCCTCCTCTGTCGGGCCTGGCACCCTGGTGGCTCTGGTTCCTCCTCTGTCGGGCCTGGCACCCTCTGGCTCTCTCTCTGGCGGGCCTGGCCACCCTTATCGTCATCTCCTCGGTGTTCTCTGGTGGGTCTGGTAACCCTGGTCGTCGTTTCCCTCTCTGGTGGCCCTGGTTCATCCCTCAATCATCTGGCTGGATATTGCGTAGCACGCCGTCTCTGGATTCTGGTAAAACGGCTTCCACTCTGAAATATATATCTCATTCTTGCCGTGGCAAAAATCAAGTGTATCTGCAATAATACAGGGCCACCACTGGTCTGTCTGAGGAGACAGTTAACAAATAAAAAAAAAACTGCAACAGAATGTTATGTCTAATCAAACCAACATCTTAATATTAAAATAGGAAACGGTAGAACATTTTCGTGTGATTTGAAAATCATAAACAAATGTGTCATGTTTTATGATGTCAAAATATACTTACTGAAAAATCATTCAAAAACAAGAAAAACCAGGGTTAATTGTTAATGAGTTAGTGGGAGTTAGCAATCAAAAATATAGTATTTTATGAGCCTCTGATACGACAGGCCACATGGTTCTTTTTTCAATACATCATGGTCTGAACAATGCATGAATACCAAACAGATCTATATAATTTTGGACAGGTTTATGCAAAAAACTCAAAGTGGAGAGTGATCAGTTCTCCCAGAGTTTCACACATAAACCCACCTTCTTGAGAATAGAAATAACTCTCAGGGTCTTTCTGCGCAAAAAAGCAGCTCCCCCTGACTTGGGTTAGAAAATATAAAACCTTGCCTAATGCAAAAATTTGTTTTTAAAATAGAAAAACAGAAACTCGAAAACCACTAGGGTCTCTTTTCACAACAAGAAAATTCAAAACTCAACAATTTTCCTAAAAGTGTCGGAAAACAAGAACATTCTTAAACCATCAAAGATATACAAAAACTGGAGCTGTACATGGAGAAACAACAATTATAGACTATTTCCTAAAATTGCTGCTGTGGTGTCGGGCAGAATCTGTAGGAATGGTTGCCCCCACAATTATAACATGCAAAACCCTTATCACCCCACTGTCCGAAATGTGTCCGTGGCCGGCCACGCTGCTCTCCAGAACGTTTCTCCTGTCCCTCACAAAATCCAATTTGTGCAGAATGAGTCATATGTTTCTGTTTCCCATGGTTAGGAAACCTTTTTGACGTCGGACAGGATCTATAGGAATGGCCGCCCTTACCACAATTATAACATGCAAAATCCTTGGGACAGGATCTATAGGAATGGCCGCCCTTACCACAATTATAACATGCAAAATCCTTAACAACCTGCTGCCTATTATTTGTTTGTGGCTGTCTATGTTGTTCTCTCACCTCATCTGAACGCCACAGCCGATAAACTTCAATATGAGCTTCCCAGGTAGGATCATCTTCTCCTGTGGGACCTCTAGGATTTGCACATCGGATCATTGGCATAGAAACATTTTCTGCACTATTCTGCTCTCTTTGCCTAGCTTCCTGTCTAGTGTTAGGCCGTGCAGGCTGCTCAACAGGTAATGGGGTCACAGGTAAAGGGGGTGCATATTCCGGGGGAGCTGGACGGAGTGGGGATCCTAGCTGTGTTGAGAGATTTTGAAGGTCAGGGTACAGGGGCAGAGGATCTAAATCCATGCTATTGGTTGGAGGTAATACTTTATCTTCCTGCTCTTTTACTTTCTGTAGCAATTTCAAAAGTAAACCCTCTTCTGAGTTCTTGTGTTTGTCCTCTGCCATGCGTTCCCACTTTCTAAAACAATCCCAATTTATCTCATTCTTTGCTTTCTTTCCTACAGATGTTTTCTCAAAAGTCTCCAATTCTATTCTAATCCCATTTAACATGCTAACGCTCAGTGTCCCACATGTAGCAGGAAAAGATGAATATTTGGACCATAACCCAATATGTTTAACAGCAGATAAACCCCATTTGTCTGCCATTATCTTAGCAGGACCAAGAAGTGGTGTCACTCTCTCTGAACGACTTGATTTTATACCCATTTTAAACTCAAAATCAAGATATATTCAAAGGAACAATATAGATACAAATAGCACTATTAGTTAAAATAGCTTAAAAAAACACACAAGGAATGAAAACAGCTGTAATGTCTTATCACAAATAAGAAAATTCAAAACAATTACAATACAATACACAAACAAACTTGGTCTGTGGAGATTAGACTCTGGGCTTCAGGGGAGGGGTGGCTGGTAGGTCTTTTACATATGCACTGAGTCAACAGAAAAACTGAAGTATTAACACTGATTAACTAATTAAAACTGGAGTTCAGAACTTTGGTTAGCTCAATGAAACTCTATATTCATACATGGAAAATTCAGAACTTCTGGTTGGCTCAATGAATTTTATGGATAAATACTGAAAATGTGTTCCCACCTCCCCACTTTTACACAGAACTAACCTCTGTGTAATAAAAAACCCAATCCTAGATCAACCTAGGATTATTTTTAGACCTGTGTTAACCAATATGTTGGATCTTAGTTAACCAAGATATCAATATGTTGGACCTTAGTTAACCAACTTGGACCTTTGTTGACCAAGATATCAATATGTTGGACCTTAGTTAACCAACTTGGACCTTTGTTGACCAAGATATCAGCTGATTTGGATCTTTGTTAACCGAAAAACAGCAAAGTCTTATCACAATCAAATGGCACTAGTTAACCACTGTTCACGATCGTTTAGACGCCATGGACCTGTTGTTAACCATGATCAGAAAGATACACGTATATATATATATATATCATATACACAAAAAGAGTAGTCTTATGATTTTGCCAGGTGCAATTATAGCCACGATAACATGTAAATCGTCTAAAAACGCCACAAGCCTTGCATCACAAAGTGCACCCGGAAACAAAAACCCCTCCAATCGGATATCTTTCTCCGATTAAATACCGTTCCGTATACAAATGAAAATCGACAGGCTTACCCTTGTTCGTGTAGTACGTTGACAGCGTGCTAAGGCCCTGATCATCTGCTCTCAGCCAATCCCAAAAAATAGAGGGGATCTCTTGACCGCGTCACTTGCTAGGTGAAACGGGAGAGCTCCGTCTCAAAAACAGCTCGTCAGCTGAAATGGCTGAAAACGGATAGAACAGGATACCTCCGCAGCCGCTCCCTTTGTTTCCTCGTCGCCAACTTGTTAGAGTAAATTATTCAATAATGGCAGCCTGTTTCATTTCAAGATGTATAAGAAAAGATATTTAATATTCTTCTGCAGAAGGAGGAAGTTTACAAGCACGTCAGACAAGTCTTGACAGTGAAAGTTCCTCGTCAAAGTAAAGTTCATTCATTTCATCTCAGTATTTATACAAACAGGTATCTTCAGGTAAGGGGTCCGCCCTCAGGTGAGGTTTAGACCAATCATGAGCAATGGGTGTGGACCTGTACATTTGATGAAGATGATTATGATGAAGGCTAGGGGGGAAGCGGCCCTCACTTTCTCCCAGGGAGACAAAAGGTGAAAACGGAACACAATGGCCACAACTGGTTCAGTCTGGTCTTAGAGCACTGGGTCTGGGGCAACACAAAGGTCCGAAACTGCTCTAGATGGTAGGGCAATCAGGTCTTTGTAATCATGTAAATGTGTCTATTGTCTTAGCCCATGTCAAGCCTCAAGTAGAGAAACTGGTTCTACTGTGTGACAACAGGAAATCATCTTCTACAGCCTGCTGCAGACATTCAACCCAAGATGATGTTTTTGATTCTTAAATGTAGCTTATTACATATAATAATTTTCTCTCACACTATTAAACTCCTTGTCCTTGAAAGATGCTGTATGACCCTTAGCTCTCTACATTTTTGCCCTTGCCATGTCCGTAACCACACATGCCAGCCAGGTGTGACCAACTCTGACTGAATCAAGCGTGTTAGTCCTGGGCTCAATCAAAAGCTTACAGACTCAAGACCCGCCACCCTTACAACAAGGCAGCACAAGCCATGCTCAACTCCACCTCTGAGGACATCTCCAGAGATGCATGGTTGGCAGCAGCTTGGAAGCAGGAGTGGGAGTCAGCCGGGCCCTCCCGAATCCACCGCTACATCTGGGACCCAGGAGATGGCGCCATTGGAGGAGACGACCTACCACGCCGGCAATGGACCACACTGAACCGTCTACGAACTGGTGTCGGTCGCTTTAAAACATCAATGAAGGCGTGGGGCCTGGCGGACAGTGCGGCATGCGAGTGCGGTGACCCAGAGCAGACCGCCGACCACATAATCACCATCTGCCCCTTATATAGACCACCCTCAGAAGCCAGCCTCTTCGACCTAGAACCAGAGATGCGGGCATGGCTACGCGACACCGAGTTGGACCTCTGACGTTACACGAAAGAAGAAGAAAAGCTTACTCTCCAGGAAAGGAGTTGACCATCCCTGATATAAAGCTATTTTTCTAATCACATATTCTCCACTTCAGAGAGAGAGAGAAAGAGAGAGAGAGTGCACATAGATACATACACACTGACCGCTGTCCTGTGTCTGTGTGTGTGTGTGTGTGTGTGTGTGTGTGTGTGTGTGTGTGTGTGTGTGTGTGTGTGTGTGTGTGTGTGGGTGTGTGGGTGTTCCTCAGAGCGGCCCATGGGATGATCTCCATGCTGAAAATGCTAAAACTGCCATCCCCCTTTCCATCTCTTAATGAACGTGGTATTACTGCTATTTAAACATTTAGTTTTGCGCATATTGAGTAAAATACTGTGGCTGAGGAGGGGGCACGCACACATGCAATGACATTTTTACCACATTTAAGTCACTGACACCGAAGTCACTGACGCTGTGGGGATGCTAAAGTTGTCCCCATATGATAAAATCCACCATCCCCCCTGATTTTCTTTTACAACTTGAGTACTGCATACAAGGGTAGGTAGAAGGCTAGATGACCATAGGTAGACCATATTGTGGATATGGTACTATTTATTAGTAGTAATATGAATAATAATAAAATAGTTATCTTCTCTTTTTAGTAGTAGTATTGTTATTATTATTATTATTATTATTACTAGTTCAAGGATTTAAGCAGAGGAATATGTTTGAAGTTTGACAAAGAGTAGAGATCATGAGTGAGAGACAGAGACGGTGATGAGATTGAACCAGTAACGGTAGCAACGGTACTGTTCAAGTGTGTAGTTGTGCACCATGTCCGTATACTGGAAAATGTGGTATGCTAATGAGCAGCAGAGGTCAGTAGTGTCCAAGTACAAAAGGCACCATCAAGAGGGCACAACAGCGGCTATACACCCTGAGATGCCTCAGGAAAGAACACAACAAGCAGGAGATACTGGTGGCCTTCTACCACGGCGCAGTGGAGAGCATCCTCACCTACGGCATCTGCAACTGGTTCTACAGCTGCACAACAGCGGAGAGAAATGCGCTACAGAGAGTCGTGAGAACAGCACAGAAGATCAACGGCGCCCCCCTCCCCTCTCTGGAAGAGCTGTACAACACACGCTGTCTCAGGAAGGCCTCCAAGATCTCCAGGGACCCGACCCACCCTGGGCACGTACACTTTATCAGGCTGCCCTCGAAAAGGAGGTACAGGACCCCGGCCGCTAAGACAAACAGACTGAAGAACTGCTTCTACCACAGGGCCGTCAAGGCCCTGAACACAGCAAAGACCTAAGTTCTGGGCCCAGGACAGTCTGGACGGATTGTATGGCAGCTAGTGCTGAGGCACAAACATGTACATTTCAAGCCTGCAAACTGTGACACTTTAAATAACGTGAAAAAATACTATTGTGCAATATGACAACCCTAGTTGACTATCTGTGCAGTATAGTACAGTGGATTGTGTACATAGCCTTTATTTATGTAAACCAGCTCCTTACCTTCTTGTGATTTTATTCTTTTTCTAAAAGTGTTTTTTTTTTTTCCTTTCCTAACACCAGGGGAGCCACCCCTCCTAAATTTCGTTGTTTGGTACCTGTACTGTAGCAATGACAATAAAGTCCATTCATTCATTCATTCATTCAAGTAAAGACAGACTGTGGACATATCTTGACTTTGTTATGTGTCAGTAAGTGTATCAAGCACAAAGAATGCTACCAAAGCATAGATTCTACATTATCGTCAGGCTACATATACCACAGGTCTTTCCCAGAGATCTCCCCCACTGTCATCAATACCTCACTGATGTCTTCCAGGAACCAATGGCAGCAAGCTACCCTGCAAGTGTGCCGGCACACTCATTGGGAGCAATTTGGGGTTCAGTGTCTTGCCCAAGGACACCTCAACAAGTGGGCAGCCGGGGATCAAACCGCCAAACTACCAACCTTACAATCATTAGATGCCATGTCTTAGGCTTTTGAATTGTATGTGCTGTACAGTAAGAGCTGATTATGTCTGTGTACCTGCATATTTGATTTTGTGTTTGTTTATACTGTATATATCGTGTTTTATAATGTGTTACATGCTATGTCTTTTATACAGCTGCAAAGAAAATTGACCAAGACTGGTAAAATAATGTTTTCTGAATCTGAATCTAGCATTTCCCCCGAGGAAGATACTTAATTTCCATGAAAACAAAAAACACTAGATACAGTCCTGCGATTTATCTCTATATTTAGATATTCACTCTATCGTACAGTAGCTACAGTATAGTATTCAATCATGACACCGGAAATATAGGCTAGTCATACTTTTGTGACAAAGGCACTCTTTTTTTATTAACGAAAACATTAAGCTGAGAGAGAGAGAGAGACAAGCCTCTGAAGGTGAAAAGCAGAGAGAAACTTTTGTCAGTCCCCCTGTATAGTAGTGAAAGGGTACATTGGGAGTGGGGTCTCCAGTACAGAGGGTAGGATGGGTTTTTCATTGAGCCAAACAAACACACACACACACACACACACACACACACACACACACACACACACACAGGCACTGACACAAGCCTTGCTCCTGACTTAAGGGAGAGCAGTACTGTGAAGGAGTGGGATATCTACACAGCACCGGCTAATCAGGACCAGGTGTGGGCCTTCTTGGGGTGGGGGGGGTCATAGGGGGGTCATAGGCTACTATAGGATTGTGCTCTATCCTCCAGTACAGAGGCTAATCAGTCACTACTCGTGTGGCTGAATCAAGCCCTTGTTGCAGCTCGGCGCTGTGCTTAGTGTAGCTCACCAGGACCTCCGACAGGGCCTTAATGAGGCCTGACAGGGCCTCCAGGACCTTCGACAGCTCCGCCAGCGTAGCCTTTCGTGTGGCTGAATCAAGCCCTTGTTGCAGCTCGGCGCTGAGCTTAGTGTAGCTCTCCTGGACCTCCGACAGGGCCTTGTTGAGGCCTGACAGGGCCTTGTTGAGGCCTGACAGGGCCTCCAGGACCGACAGCTCCGCCAGCAAAGTCCCCATGTTGCCCTCGTAGGTGCTGTACATGTGGTACATCTGCTGGCAGATCTCATACACCTGAGAGACAGGAGAGCACAGCACATGATGAAACATGATATTTTTTTCAACTAAGTTTGAACATTTATTTACATCTTTCGGGAATAAAAGTCTGAACATTTTGATTGGTTGCACTGACTTGTTCCCACTTTCACCAGCTACTGTCACATTATACACTTTTAAGGATGAAGTGAGATCCCCAGGGACAGGATAGCACACATAAGACATACACACCTTTTCTTTTTTTTCTGAGTGGGGCAGTCCCGCCCATATTTTTAATTTCATTGGATAGAGACAGTGAAGATAGACAGGAAAGTAAGGGGAAGAGGGCATGTCAGCAGGGCATGGGCCAGATTCTAACCCATACCGACATGGGCATATGTGTGCACTGTAGACCGTGGTGCTAGACCACTGGACCACCCCAGGCCACTAATATAGACTTTTAAGGATTTCACTCATCTGAGGGATAGGATAGCACACATAAAACATAATGTACACTTTTAAAGATCACACTCACCTGAGAGACAGGATACAGCACATAATATAATAAGACATGACACTTACACTTTTAAGGACAGTTTTCCCCCCCTGAGAATGTAACCTAACCAGAAACACCTCCTGTTCCTATATGGGTATAGCTTGTATAGTTAGTACACTATACACAGTTATAAAATATATGTTTATCAAGTTTCTTGAAGCACATTTTGAAAGTTAACTGTTAAATATGTGGTCATGTTAAGGAGTGATGTTGGCAAAGAAAGCAGTGGTCATTCCATACTGGATTAAATGTATGGATACCTTATATATCATCTTGTCTTGAAAGTTCATCACGTCCATCATTTTCTGGTCTGTCATGGGGCTGTCGTATATTTTTCCAACCAGGTCTTCGACCTTTCTGCCAATGTCATTTATCCTTGATCTAGAGCAAACACACAGTCCTACTCCGTCAGTCTGCGACATTAGCGGACACTCTTTATGTAAGCCTATGACTTTCAACCTATGGTGAACAATTATAGAGTTGAGATAAGTGTCTTCAGTTTTTAGACTGACGCCCATGTAGCCGCACAGCGCACACCCATATCCTAAACGTTATAGAAGGGAAGAGTAGGCAAACACATGTATTTTCTGTTTTCTACCTACTCTACCTTATCTGTTGGTCTGGAGTCTCATCCATGCTCATTAATGAGGATGTCTCACTCATTGATGAGTCAGTGCCTAGCCCCTCACCTGGATCCACCTGGGAACAGAGGATAGAGGATAGAAACCACACATGCAGTGAAGCACTCAGGTCAGGTCCAACAGAAAAGATGATGTTCACTACACACATGAATATGCTGGAAAATGTGATGAATGTTTAGAGGGGTGTACAGGCTACCAGTAGCCTACCTGAGGAGGTTCGAGTCTGGGTTTAGGAGTTGACTGTGAGGTGGAGGGAAGTTTGTCAAATGAAAAATCATCCATTTGAAGATGGGACAGGTCGCTCTCTGTACCTATTAGAAAAAGAAATGGTCATGTAGGTTCCCCCTATGCATTAGCCATGCATTGAACTCATAGTTCAGGTCTGGTGATCGTCAGGGCGGCGGTGTTTCATTACTTTCGGTAGTGAGAGGGGGAAATGTGTCTGGCTAGCTACTAGCTACTAAGCTAAAGTCGACTTTCACAACGCAAAAAGACGAAGCACAGCCTGTCCTCATACATCAGATAAGCTTACACATGAACATTTATTCGTTCATATGTTCGTTTGGTACTGACAGCTCGATAGCTCTACCTCTAGCTAGCCTTCGACAGATTGCGAGCCACAGCTCATTTGAAAGAAACAATACCTCGTCGCTCGTCAATGCTATGAGGTTTATAGAAAAACTTCTGAGTATAATGTCATTAAAACATACTTACGCTTCTGCGAAATAAACTTACGGTTTATATAACCTTTTATACAACTTCTAGCGACTCTTGTTTTTTGATGGGACCGAAGGCTTTCCACAACGAAGGCTGCGTTCGTAAATTCGCTCTGAGAGCGCCGGAGCGCACACTGGGTTCAACGTCACAAAGGGACCAAGTAATTTGGTTGGACAAGAAGCTCTCCATGAATGCTGATCAGATTTCCAGAGCGTATTTACGAACGCACCCGAATGCTTTTTCATTTCCCCGGGAAATCTCTCACGCGGTGCCTAATCATTCATATCGATCATTCATAGATTATTGCTTTAGCCCCAGCCTGGTATAGACTAGACTGAGTGTATTGTCATGTCATATCATGCTAGTAAATAAAATTAAAAAATTGTGGACGGGAGTAATTAATTAGTTAGCTCCAGTCTCCAGAGTGTATTTATTTGGATTGAATGACTGATTCAACTGAATGTCAAGCACCATTTTGTCTTGACTGTCTCAGTCAATTTAAATCATAGTGTATTTACTGACATGGTGGGAACTGGGAAGTGGATTAGGACGGGAGGTAGACCATAATCAGAGACTATAGCCTAATCCTTCAAACCTGCCTCTGCTCTCCAGAGCTCTGCCAGTGGAGCCTACGTCAGTACCGTGGACAGCGGTCACTTGTGCGTGTGCTGCTGTCCACGAAGATCAAATCAATTTATGCGTAAAATGTTTCTCTAAGATTGTTTTTATGATCTGTGCTTGGTAACAAACAGTTCAACATATTATCTAAGCTTTATTCAAATATGTTTATGAAATGGCACCATCCAATCGAGGATTCTACCGCTGAACTCCCACCTTTCAACTGACATCTGAATAACTTGAACCGCAAGGTCAACTGCAGTCTTCTTTTAAAATGACTTTTTATTTATTTTATTTTATTTAAAATCAAAATGTGTGTTCAGTTGCAACTGATAAATTACCATTTCTAGCCTACTTTAAGATAGACTGAATTGTGAATTGTCTGTCATCCTAAAACACTTACATATTGGAATGACTTATAGCCTATGCCAATTGGTTGACGTTAGAAATCAATTCATTAACCTTTTCATTAATCTCACTAACTCTGTGAATGTAGGTCTGCAACGCTGACTCATTTCAAATGCTGGATTAAGAGAGGCCAACTCTGGAATCAAACAGCGGGCATTGGCTACTGCAGAGTCATTTCCTCATGATATAACCTACAGCAGTTCCAAAGCAGTGGATGTCTATACAATGGGAACCATGGAGAAGTTTAACTACACAGATAAATCAGGAAAATTCTTCGAATATGTTAATATGTTAATATGTAATTAACTTGTACAATAGCAGATGGTTTCAATTTCAAAAAGATACACAGGAAGGAGTCTCTCTCTCTCAGGAAAGAGTGCATTTGTTGGATAGAGGATTTCAATTGTTACTGTATATATGTTGATATGTGGCCCATAACCTAATCGTTAGTTAGGTCATTTGTTCATTGATAAAAACAGAAATGCATTTTGATAAACTGATAGAACCCATGAGGGAGCCAGTGTGGACTACAGAAGCATAGACATTCATCTTTACACTCTTATCTCACCATCCACCTGTACCTCTCCACAGAGGCCTTGCTGGGCCCCGTCGAAGAGACCGTCCAGAAGGATGGTGACCTAAAGGGAGCCAGCCTGCTGGACACGCCCGCTGCCGTCCCCCACACCCACCCAAACGCCTTTCACGTCTGGGACCAGGACGATATCATGATACCCCTGAGCACTGACTACAGCCCCCAGGCCAGCCCTATGGCCGCTGTCATCCCTTACATCCCTCACTTCTTTCCTACTACCATCGCTGTCAACAGTCCGTCATACAATCAGCCCAGCCCCAGAGAGACCGAGGCTTGGGTCCATTTGGACACGTACGCACACACACATGGACACACGCACACACACACACAAACACAACACACATAAACACGACGCACACATACACAACACATATTATGCACAGTTGGTGCTGTAGTTATTTAGTTATGTTCATGACTTGTTTTACCTAAACACATTCCATAGTAGCATTACTGAGGAGAAAAGCACAGCCTACTCTCTTTCTGAGATTCATCTTATAGAAAGCCCTGGGGAAATAATTGTGTATTCACCAGGTGAAACTAAAGTAAAACATGACAGACAACCCCTTTTTGACACTTTTTGTAATTCACACCAATAGAAAGGGTCACAGATATCGGTCAAGCCTGACAATCGTGGACTGTCTTTGGTTGGAGAAAGACATTTACCTTAGTGAATCTAGTAATCAGTAATCTACTCAATTTATCAATTTAGCCATCAAAACAATCACAAACATGGATTGACTAGATTGACATGGATTGAAAAAGGCGGACCATAAACAGGAAGTAGATTTACACTGCTCAGCTTGCCATCAAAGAAACCACAAGCAATCAGAGAAGAAGAGATCAAGCAATTGACTGACCCAAGAGGATGTTCCTGAACAGGGAGTTGGCAGGGGGCTTATACGGCCATGTTTCATCCTTCTTTCAAGCTTGACAGGCGGCTAAGACTGATTGGCAGTTGTTATTTTAGCATGGTGGTGCAGAGTCACGAAGGAGAATATCAATGGCCTTCACCTGTGAACTTCCTATTGGATTTGTACCAAGTCATCATCATCATCATCATCATCATCATCATCATCATCCTCACTCTGACACCAGCCCAGTGATGTCCTTGAGTAAGAGTCACTGAACATCCAATGAGCACAGAGACAGTAATATATTTGTATCTTTGACCACAATGATAGTAGAATATATTTTGTGGAGATGAGCATTTAATCAAAGGGTTAAATGCTGAGGGTATAGTATGTTGTATTGTGCTTGTACCAAAAGCCTGCTGGAGCATTACCACAAATTGAGTTTGGGATTGCATGTACAGGAGAAGGTAATAAGTGCATGTGTGTTTCAAGATACACTTATGTGAATATGGTGTGAGATTAAAAAAAGAAACAATCCTATCTGCTCTATTTTGTTTGCTAATTCAGGCCTCCCCTGATATACAGATGCTGTAACTTCACACCAGCTGACAGGGCACATTCCACCCTGTGGGTGTAACATTAAGATAGATGGTATGTAAGCTGACTGAACTTTGAGAGCTTGCCAGCAGACAGTCCATAGACCGTTATGTCTCCAAGCTTAAATGCAACTATTAAACTCCTTGTCCTTGAAAGATGCTGTATGACCCTTAGCTCTCTACCTTTTTGCCCTTGCCATGTCCGTAACCACACATGCCAGCCAGGTGTGACCAACTCTGACTGAATCAAGCGTGCTAGTCCTGGGCTCAATCAAAAGCTTACTCTCCAGGAAAGGAGTTGACCATCCCTGATATAAAGCTATTTTTCTAATCACATATTCTCCACTTCAGAGAGAGAGAGAAAGAGAGAGAGAGAGAGTGCACATAGATACATACACACTGACCCCTGTCCTGTGTCTGTGTGTGTGTGTGTGTGTGTGTGTGTGTGTGTGTGTGTGTGCGCGTGCGTGCGTGCGTGCGTGTGTGGGTGTTCCTCAGAGCGGCCCATGGGATGATCTCCATGCTGAAAATGCTAAAACTGCCACCCCCCTTTCCATCTCTTAATGAACGTGGTATTACTGCTATTTAAACATTTAGTTTTGCGCATATTGAGTAAAATACTGTGGGCGAGGGGGCACGCACACATGCAATGACATTTTTACCACATTTAAGTCACTGACACTGAAGTCACTGACGCTGTGGGGATGCTAAAGTTATGATAAAATCCACCATCCCCCCTGATTTTCTTTTACAACTTGAGTACTGCATACAAGGGTAGGTAGAAGGCTAGATGACCATAGGTAGACCATATTGTGGATATGGTACTATTTATTAGTAGTAATATGAATAATAATAAAATAGTTATCTTCTCTTTTTAGTAGTAGTATTGTTATTGTTATTATTATTATTATTATTATTATTATTATTATTATTACTAGTTCAAGGATTTAAGCAGAGGAATATGTTTGAAGTTTGACAAAGAGTAGAGATCATGAGTGAGAGACAGAGACGATGATGAGATTGAACCGGTAACGGTAGCAACGGTACTGTTCAAGTGTGTAGTTGTGCACCATGTCCGTATACTGGAAAATGTGGTGTGCTAATGACCAGCAGAGGTCAGTAGTGTCCAAGTTAAGACAGACTGTGGACATATCTTGACTTTGTTATGTGTCAGTAAGTGTATCAAGCACAAAGAATGCTACCAAAGCATAGATTCTACATTATCGTCAGGCTACATATACCACAGGTCTTTCCCAGAGATCTCCCCCACTGTCATCAATACCTCACTGATGTCTTCCAGGAACCAATGGCAACAAGCTACCCTGCAAGTGTGCCGGCACACTCATTGGGAGCAATTTGGGGTTCAGTGTCTTGCCCAAGGACACCTCAACAAGTGGGCAGCCGGGGATCAAACCGCCAAACTACCAACCTTACAATCATTAGATGCCATGTCTTAGGCTTTTGAATTGTATGTGCTGTACAGTAAGAGCTGATTATGTCTGTGTACCTGCATATTTGATTTTGTGTTTGTTTATACTGTATATATCGTGTTTTATAATGTGTTACATGCTATGTCTTTTATACAGCTGCAAAGAAAATTGACCAAGACTGGTAGAATAATGTTTTCTGAATCTGAATCTAGCATTTCCCCCGAGTAAGATACTTAATTTCCATGAAAAAAAAACACTAGATACAGTCCTGCGATTTATCTCTATATTTAGATATTCACTCTATCGTACAGTAGCTACAGTATAGTATTCAATCATGACACCGGAAATATAGGCTAGTCATACTTTTGTGACAAAGGCACTCTTTTTTTATTAACGAAAACATTAAGCTGAGAGAGAGAGAGAGAGAGAGAGAGAGAGAGAGAGAGAGAGAGAGAGAGAGAGAGAGAGAGAGAGAGACAAGCCTCTGAAGGTGAATAGCAGAGAGAAACTTTTGTCAGTCCCCCTGTATAGTAGTGAAAGGGTATATTGGGAGTGGGGTCTCCAGTACAGAGGGTAGGATGGGTTTTTCATTGAGCCAAATAAACACACACACACACACACACACACACAGGCACTGACACAAGCCTTGCTCCTGACTTAAGGGAGAGCAGTACTGTGAAGGAGTGGGATATCTACACAGCACCGGCTAATCAGGACCAGGTGTGGGCCTTCTTGGGGTGGGGGGGGTCATAGGGGGGTCATAGGCTACTATAGGATTGTGCTCTATCCTCCAGTACAGAGGCTAATCAGTCACTACTCGTGTGGCTGAATCAAGCCCTTGTTGCAGCTTGGCGCTGAGCTTAGTGTAGCTCTCCAGGACCTCCGACAGGGCCTTAATGAGGCCTGACAGGGCCTCCAGGACCTTCGACAGCTCCGCCAGCGTAGCCTTTCGTGTGGCTGAATCAAGCCCTTGTTGCAGCTCGGCGCTGAGCTTAGTGCAGCTCTCCTGGACCTCCGACAGGGCCTTGTTGAGGCCTGACAGGACCGACAGCTCCGCCAGCGTAGTCCCCATGGCGTGACTGTTGAACTCGTAGGTGCTGTACATGTGGTCCTTCATCTGCTGGCAGATCTCATACACCTGAGAGACAGGAGAGCACAGCACATGATGAAACATGATATTTTTTTCAACTAAGTTTGAACATTTATTTACATCTTTCGGGAATAAAAGTCTGAACATTTTGATTGGTTGCACTGACTTGTTCCCACTTTCACCAGCTACTGTCACATTATACACTTTTAAGGATGAAGTGAGATCCCCAGGGACAGGATAGCACACATAAGACATACACACCTTTTCTTTTTTTTCTGAGTGGGGCAGTCCCGCCCATATTTTTAATTTCATTGGATAGAGACAGTGAAGATAGACAGGAAAGTAAGGGGAAGAGGGCATGTCAGCAGGGCATGGGCCAGATTCTAACCCATACCGACATGGGCATATGTGTGCACTGTAGACCGTGGTGCTAGACCACTGGACCACCCCAGGCCACTAATATAGACTTTTAAGGATTTCACTCATCTGAGGGATAGGATAGCACACATAAAACATAATGTACACTTTTAAAGATCACACTCACCTGAGAGACAGGATACAGCACATAATATAATAAGACATGACACTTACACTTTTAAGGACAGTTTTTCCTCCCTGAGAATGTAACCTAACCAGAAACACCTCCTGTTCCTATATGGGTATAGCTTGTATAGTTAGTACACTATACACAGTTATAAAATATATGTTTATTAAGTTTCTTGAAGCACATTTTGAAAGTTAACTGTTAAATATGTGGTCATGTTAATGAGTGATGTTGGCAAAGAAAGCAGTGGTCATTCCATACTGGATTAAATGTCTGGATACCTTATTTATCATCTTGTCTTGAAAGTTCATCACGTCCATCATTTTCTGGTCTGTCATGGGGCTGTCGTATATTTTTCCAACCAGGTCTTCGACCTTTCTGCCAATGTCATTTATCCTTGATCTAGAGCAAACACACAGTCCTACTCCGTCAGTCTGCGACATTAGCGGACACTCTTTATGTAAGCCTATGACTTTCAACCTATGGTGAACAATTATAGAGTTGAGATAAGTGTCTTCAGTTTTTAGACTGACGTCCATGTAGCCGCACAGCGCACACCCATATCCTAAACGTTATAGAAGGGAAGAGTAGGCAAACACATGTATTTTCTGTTTTCTACCTACTCTACCTTATCTGTTGGTCTGGAGTCTCATCCATGCTCATTAATGAGGATGTCTCACTCATTGATGAGTCAGTGCCTAGCCCCTCACCTGGATCCACCTGGGAACAGAGGATAGAGGATAGAAACCACACATGCAGTGAAGCACTCAGGTCAGGTCCAACAGAAAAGATGATGTTCACTACACACATGAATATGCTGGAAAATGTGATGAATGTTTAGAGGGGTGTATAGGCTACCAGTAGCCTACCTGAGGAGGTTCGAGTCTGGGTTTAGGAGTTGACTGTGAGGTGGAGGGAAGTTTGTCAAATGAAAAATCATCAATTTGAAGATGGGACAGGTCGCTCTCTGTACCTATTAGAAAAATAAATGGTCATGTAGGTTCCCCCTATGCATTAGCCATGCATTGAACTCACAGTTCAGGTCTGGTGATCGTCAGGGCGGCGGTGTTTCATTACTTTCGGTAGTGAGAGGGGGAAATGTGTCTGGCTAGCTACTAGCTACTAAGCTAAAGTCGACTTTCACAACGCAAAAAAGACGAAGCACAGCCTGTCCTCATACATCAGACAAGCTTACACATGAACATTTATTCGTTCATATGTTCGTTTGGTACTGACAGCTCGATAGCTCTACCTCTAGCTAGCCTTCGACAGATTGCGAGCCACAGCTCATTTGAAAGAAACAATACCTCGTCGCTCGTCAATGCTATGAGGTTTATAGAAAAACTTCTGAGTATAATGTCATTAAAACATACTTACGCTTCTGCGAAATAAACTGACGGTTTATATAACCTTTTATACAACTTCTAGCGACTCTTGTTTTTTGATGGGACGAAGGCTTTCCACAACGAAGGCTACGTTCGTAAATTCGCTCTGAGAGCGCCGGAGCGCACACTGGGTTCAACGTCACAAAGGGACCAAGTAATTTGATTGGACAAGAAGCTCTCCATGAATGCTGATCAGATTTCCAGAGCGTTTTTACGAACGCACCCGAATGCTTTTTCATTTCCCCGGGAAATCTCTCACGCGGTGCCTAATCATTCATATCGATCATTCATAGATTATTGCTTTAGCCCCAGCCTGGTATAGACTAGACTGAGTGTATTGTCATGTCATATCATGCTAGTAAAAAAAATAATAATAATTGTGGACGGGAGTAATTAATTAGTTAGCTCCAGTCTCCAGAGTGTATTTATTTGGATTGAATGACTGATTCAACTGAATGTCAAGCACCATTTTGTCTTGACTGTCTCAGTCAATTTAAATCATAGTGTATTTACCAGTGGCGGCTGGCCGATAGAGGGCGCTGGGGCGCCGCCCCCACCTTCACTTCCTAGTTGCGATTTGTAAAAGTTTTTTTTAAAAATAAACATTGTTTATTCACAAAATGCGGCTGATATTCTGTCGGCGCCTATCAGCATTCATTAAAAATCCTCCAATACAATAAACATTTTATCTGTGTGTGTGTAAAATTCACTGTTAAAATACATAGGGGGAGGAGTCGGGGCGCCGGCCGAATGCAAGTCTCAGGCAGGCCAAATACTTTTCGCTTACACGTGAGCTGTAGCAGTGCTCCAATTGGCTGTCTCCTATGTCTCGGCCGGGGCGCAAAAATTGCCCTGAATATCCGGTTGTATAGCAGAAAATGCATATGCTGAGGACTTCCGACTTCCGGGGCAGCATGGGTTGAACGCACGCACGACTGCTCTCCTAACAAATTAAGTTTTTTACAATGTAAGGAGGATTTATTTCTGTAAACAAATTGAACAAATGGATTAGAAGGAGGCATCTTTTGTTCCTAACTTGAGGATATTGCAACTGGACCTATTTCCGAAGTCAAACTTATCTCGTTTGTGGTCGCCATCTCCGCACCGGCTGTTTGTTGATTGTTTGATATAGGTTACTCAAGTTGTATGGCCAATGCTGCTGGCAGCAGAGAGTTAAGAAATCTAAGAAGCGATCTAAAACCAAATGTTACGGTGATGGACCGCGGAGACCTTGCATCAATTATGAGAGAAGTCATACGTGAAGAGCTTGACTCCGCATTTGATCTGAAACTCAAACCAATTAAAGAATGTCTGGATTCACTCCGCAAGGATATGATTTCCAATACGACCAAGGTAAAGGACCTGGAAACAGCCGCTAACGAGACGGAACGCCGTCTAACTGATATCGAACAAAAACGTTCTCAATCACAGTCGGATAATATGTCACTGAAAGAGAAAATTGAACAGATTGAAGCACGTAGCCGCAGTTTTAATATTCGAGTGTTGGGACTGCCTGAAGACAGTGAGAAAGGCAATCCCACTGCTTTTATGAATTCCCTGTTATGCGACGTGTTTGGTGCCGACAAGCTGGGACCTCAACCCCGCGGGAGGCTAACGTGAGGTATGGGCTGTTATTTCCACGCAAGCTGATTGTCGCATTTGCTAACAACACTGCCTCCTTCACGGACCACAGAGAGGCCATGGCACACTACATCCAGGTAATTAAACCAACTCTATAATCCTGACTACATCAATGGCTAACATCAATACCTGAACAACAGCCCACTATATGGGCAATGTGACAGTAGACAATGTAATGAATCCTGGATTGATGGAGATGCCTATAGGCTACGTGACATTTTATTGGAGTCCCTGACTATGACGAATATATGATATGTATGTATATATGAATAACAATTGATATGGATCAATTTATACCTCTTATTAGATTATAAATACTCTGGTTGTTATGTTTGCCTTTTGGTTGACAGCAAAAGGGAGAGAGGAGGATAGGGAGGGAGAGAAGGAGAGAGAGCAGGAAGGTGTCGGCACACCAGAGAGAGAGAGAGCAAGAACCAGGTGAGAAAGTGGACAGGTAGTCAAGACCACATAAGTAAGTAGCCTTGAGAACCGATGGTTCTCGAGCCTAATGGCCCATAGGGAAGGAGCCTATCTCCTGTTTCCGTAGCGTGAGGCGGCTTAATGTACAAGTTAGTACACCCCCTGGACATGACGCTGGTATGTCGCAGGGTCTTGGAGGGGGGGGGGGGTCCATGCCACGGTCCATGCCACCCCCCCAAGGCAGCAAACCTAGGGGAAACACTGTTATTCTCATGCTAAAATCGACTGTAAATCCAGATTTTAAAGTTGATATTCTTCCCCGTGAAGCATGCCCCCATAACCTGTGCCCCACCCAAAATTTTTAGCACCAGCCGCCACTGGTATTTACTGACATGGTGGGAACTGGGAAGTGGATTAGGACGGGAGGTAGACCATAATCAGAGACCATAGCCTAATCCTTCAAACCTGCCTTTGCTCTCCAGAGCTCTGCCAGTGGAGCCTACGTCAGTACCGTGGACAGCGGTCACTTGTGCGTGTGCTGCTGTCCACGAAGATCAAATCAATTTATGCGTAAAATGTTTCTCTAAGATTGTTTTTATGATCTGTGCTTGGTAACAAACAGTTCAACATATTATCTAAGCTTTATTCAAATATGTTTATGAAATGGCACCATCCAATCGAGGATTCTACCGCTGAACTCCCACCTTTCATCTGACATCTGAATAACTTGAACCGCAAGGTCAACTGCAGTCTTCTTTTAAAATTACTTTAATTTCTTTTTATTTGAATCAAAATGTGTGTTCAGTTGCAACTGATAAATTACCATTTCTAGCCTACTTTAAGATAGACTGAATTGTGAATTGTCTGTCATCCTAAAACACTTACATATTGGAATGACTTATAGCCTATGCCAATTGGTTGACGTTAGAAATCAATTCATTAACCTTTTCATTAATCTCACTAACTCTGTGAATGTAGGTCTGCAACGCTGACTCATTTCAAATGCTGGATTAAGAGAGGCCAACTCTGGAATCAAACAGCGGGCATTGGCTACTGCAGAGTCATTTCCTCATGATATAACCTACAGCAGTTCCAAAGCAGTGGATGTCTATACAATGGGAACCATGGAGAAGTTTAACTACACAGATAAATCAGGAAAATTCTTCGAATATGTGGTCGAAGATAAGCTTTATGTGCAATACAAGCCACCCTCAAGGGACATTGTCCAACTACCCAAGACGATGATTTACCTGGGAATGGCTGTGGTGGTGGTGGTGGTTGCAGTTGCTTATGCTATTGTGGGCCACCTTATCACGGACGTCGCCCTTGACATTGTAGGTAATTAACTTGTACAATAGCAGATGGTTTCAATTTCAAAAAGATACACAGGAAGGAGTCTCTCTCTCTCAGGAAAGAGTGCATTTGTTGGATAGAGGATTTCAATTGTTACTGTATATATGTTGATATATGTGTGGCCCATAACCTAATCGTTAGTTAGGTCATTTGTTCATTGATAAAAACAGAAATGCATTTTGATAAACTGATAGAACCCATGAGGGAGCCAGTGTGGACTACAGAAGCATAGACATTCATCTTTACACTCTTATCTCACCATCCACCTGTACCTCTCCACAGAGGCCTTGCTGGGCCCCGTCGAAGAGACCGTCCAGAAGGATGGTGACCTAAAGGGAGCCAGCCTGCTGGACACGCCCGCTGCCGTCCCCCACACCCACCCAAACGCCTTTCACGTCTGGGACCAGGACGATATCATGATACCCCTGAGCACTGACTACAGCCCCCAGGCCAGCCCTATGGCCGCTGTCATCCCTTACATCCCTCACTTCTTTCCTACTACCATCGCTGTCAACAGTCCGTCATACAATCAGCCCAGCCCCAGAGAGACCGAGGCTTGGGTCCATTTGGACACGTACGCACACACACATGGACACACGCACACACACACACAAACACAACACACATAAACACGACGCACACATACACAACACATATTATGCACAGTTGGTGCTGTAGTTATTTAGTTATGTTCATGACTTGTTTTACCTAAACACATTCCATAGTAGCATTACTGAGGAGAAAAGCACAGCCTACTCTCTTTCTGAGATTCATCTTATAGAAAGCCCTGGGGAAATAATTGTGTATTCACCAGGTGAAACTAAAGTAAAACATGACAGACAACCCCTTTTTGACACTTTTTGTAATTCACACCAATAGAAAGGGTCACAGATATCGGTCAAGCCTGACAATCGTGGACTGTCTTTGGTTGGAGAAAGACATTTACCTTAGTGAATCTAGTAATCAGTAATCTACTCAATTTATCAATTTAGCCATCAAAACAATCACAAACATGGATTGACTAGATTGACATGGATTGAAAAAGGCGGACCATAAACAGGAAGTAGATTTACACTGCTCAGCTTGCCCATCAAAGAAACCACAAGCAATCAGAGAAGAAGAGATCAAGCAATTGACTGACCCAAGAGGATGTTCCTGAACAGGGAGTTGGCAGGGGGCTTATACGGCCATGTTTCATCCTTCTTTCAAGCTTGACAGGCGGCTAAGACTGATTGGCAGTTGTTATTTTAGCATGGTGGTGCAGAGTCACGAAGGAGAATATCAATGGCCTTCACCTGTGAACTTCCTATTGGATTTGTACCAAGTCATCATCATCATCATCATCATCATCAACCTCACTCTGACACCAGCCCAGTGATGTCCTTGAGTAAGAGTCACTGAACATCCAATGAGCACAGAGACAGTCATATATTTGTATCTTTGACCACAATGATAGTAGAATATATTTTGTGGAGATGAGCATTTAATCAAAGGGTTAAATGCTGAGGGTATAGTATGTTGTATTGTGCTTGTACCAAAAGCCTGCTGGAGCATTACCACAAATTGAGTTTGGGATTGAATGTACAGGAGAAAGTAATAAGTGCATGTGTGTTTCAATATACACTTATGTGAATATGGTGTGAGATTAAAAAAAGAAACAATCCTATCTGCTCTATTGTGTTTGCTAATTCAGGCCTCCCCTGATATACAGATGCTGTAACTTCACACCAGCTGACAGGGCACATTCCACCCTGTGGGTGTAACATTAAGATAGATGGTATGTAAGCTGACTGAACTTTGAGAGCTTGCCAGCAGACAGTCCATAGACCGTTATGTCTCCAAGCTTAAATGCAACTATTGTTAGAGTAAATTATTCAATAATGAAAGCCTGTTTCGTTTCAAGATGTATAAGAAAAGATATTTAATATTCTTCTGCAGAAGGAGGAAGTTTACAAGCACGTCAGACAAGTCTTGACAGTGAAAGTTCCTCGTCAAAGTAAAGTTCATTCATTTCATCTCAGTATTTATACAAACAGGTATCTTCAGGTAAGGGGTCCGCCCTCAGGTGAGGTTTAGACCAATCATGAGCAATGGGTGTGGACCTGTACATTTGATGAAGATGATTATGATGAAGGCTAGGGGGGAAGCGGCCCCCACTTTCTCCCAGGGAGACAAAAGGTGAAAACGGAACACAATGGCCACAACTGGTTCAGTCTGGTCTTAGAGCACTGGGTCTGGGGCAACACAAAGGTCCGAAACTGCTCTAGATGGTAGGGCAATCAGGTCTTTGTAATCATGTAAATGTGTCTATTGTCTTAGCCCATGTCAAGCCTCAAGTAGAGAAACTGGTTCTACTGTGTGACAACAGGAAATCATCTTCTACAGCCTGCTGCAGACATTCAACCCAAGATGATGTTTTTGATTCTTAAATGTAGCTTATTACATATAATAATTTTCTCTCACATTCCACACTTTTTTAAGATGTAAACTCTTAAAACAAGAACAATTTGAAAAATATGGTTCAAAACATTTTTGGAGAAAGAATAACAAAAATTCATCACAACCCCAAAATCCTAAAATGAACAACCAAGCTTAAAATTAAGCACAGTACATCATACATAAGACAAAAAAATAATAAAAAATAAATCCAAACGACCGACGCCTTCTTGATTCTTGCATCTTCAGGGTCAGAGGTTACTAGCACTTGACCCCAGTTGGAGAATTTGCTTGGTCTTCAATCTCTTCCTAATCGGTCGTCGTCTGTCAGTGTCATTGAGGTTCAGGCAGTCGTCTGTCTCCTTCCATGTTGGACATGGTCTGGGGAGTGGTCTTTAGAACCATCGAAAAACATGATGCAGGCATTCACCAGCATCTTCACTAGTACAGGTGTCCACACTTTGGACCCTGGCTGGACTCACAGGTATCTGTTGACAGATCCAACAATCAGAGTAATTCATCCTCGAAGCAAAATCTCTCATGATACTATGTGTCTTTCCTCCTTGAAACGGCCATGCTCTGATTTGAAGGCTCGGTGGTCCGGGCTGTTGAAACTGGAACACTGTCGTCGATGGTCGTTTGGTGGTTCTCTGTCGGGCCTGGCACCCTGGTGGCTGCGTCCTTCTCTGTCGGGCCTGGCACCCTGGTGGCTCTGGTTCCTCCTCTGTCGGGCCTGGCACCCTGGTGGCTCTGGTTCCTCCTCTGTCAGGCCTGGCACCCTCTGGCTCTCTCTCTGGCGGGCCTGGCCACCCTTATCGTCATCTCCTCGGTGTTCTCTGGTGGGTCTGGTAACCCTGGTCGTCGTTTCCCTCTCTGGTGGCCCTGGTTCATCCCTCAATCATCTGGCTGGATATTGCGTAGCACGCCGTCTCTGGATTCTGGTAAAACGGCTTCCACTCTGAAATATATATCTCATTCTTGCCGTGGCAAAAATCAAGTGTATCTGCAATAATACAGGGCCACCACTGGTCTGTCTGAGGAGACAGTTAACAAATATAAAAAAAAACTGCAACAGAATTTTATGTCTAATCAAACCAACATCTTAATATTAAAATAGGAAACGGTAGAACATTTTCGTGTGATTTGAAAATCATAAACAAATGTGTCATGTTTTATGATGTCAAAATATACTTACTGAAAAATCATTCAAAAACAAGAAAAACCAGGGTTAATTGTTAATGAGTTAGTGGGAGTTAGCAATCAAAAATATAGTATTTTATGAGCCTCTGATACGACAGGCCACATGGTTCTTTTTTCAATACATCATGGTCTGAACAATGCATGAATACCAAACAGATCTATATAATTTTGGACAGGTTTATGCAAAAAACTCAAAGTGGAGAGTGATCAGTTCTCCCAGAGTTTCACACATAAACCCACCTTCTTGAGAATAGAAATAACTCTCAGGGTCTTTCTGCGCAAAAAAGCAGCTCCCCCTGACTTGGGTTAGAAAATATAAAACCTTGCCTAATGCAAAAATTTGTTTTTAAAATAGAAAAACAGAAACTCGAAAACCACTAGGGTCTCTTTTCACAACAAGAAAATTCAAAACTCAACAATTTTCCTAAAAGTGTCGGAAAACAAGAACATTCTTAAACCATCAAAGATATACAAAAACTGGAGCTGTACATGGAGAAACAACAATTATAGACTATTTCCTAAAATTGCTGCTGTGGTGTCGGGCAGAATCTGTAGGAATGGTTGCCCCCACAATTATAACATGCAAAACCCTTATCACCCCACTGTCCGAAATGTGTCCGTGGCCGGCCACGCTGCTCTCCAGAACGTTTCTCCTGTCCCTCACAAAATCCAATTTGTGCAGAATGAGTCATATGTTTCTGTTTCCCATGGTTAGGAAACCTTTTTGACGTCGGACAGGATCTATAGGAATGGCCGCCCTTACCACAATTATAACATGCAAAATCCTTGGGACAGGATCTATAGGAATGGCCGCCCTTACCACAATTATAACATGCAAAATCCTTAACAACCTGCTGCCTATTATTTGTTTGTGGCTGTCTATGTTGTTCTCTCACCTCATCTGAACGCCACAGCCGATAAACTTCAATATGAGCTTCCCAGGTAGGATCATCTTCTCCTGTGGGACCTCTAGGATTTGCACATCGGATCATTGGCATAGAAACATTTTCTGCACTATTCTGCTCTCTTTGCCTAGCTTCCTGTCTAGTGTTAGGCCGTGCAGGCTGCTCAACAGGTAATGGGGTCACAGGTAAAGGGGGTGCATATTCCGGGGGAGCTGGACGGAGTGGGGATCCTAGCTGTGTTGAGAGATTTTGAAGGTCAGGGTACAGGGGCAGAGGATCTAAATCCATGCTATTGGTTGGAGGTAATACTTTATCTTCCTGCTCTTTTACTTTCTGTAGCAATTTCAAAAGTAAACCCTCTTCTGAGTTCTTGTGTTTGTCCTCTGCCATGCGTTCCCACTTTCTAAAACAATCCCAATTTATCTCATTCTTTGCTTTCTTTCCTACAGATGTTTTCTCAAAAGTCTCCAATTCTATTCTAATCCCATTTAACATGCTAACGCTCAGTGTCCCACATGTAGCAGGAAAAGATGAATATTTGGACCATAACCCAATATGTTTAACAGCAGATAAACCCCATTTGTCTGCCATTATCTTAGCAGGACCAAGAAGTGGTGTCACTCTCTCTGAACGACTTGATTTTATACCCATTTTAAACTCAAAATCAAGATATATTCAAAGGAACAATATAGATACAAATAGCACTATTAGTTAAAATAGCTTTAAAAAACACACAAGGAATGAAAACAGCTGTAATGTCTTATCACAAATAAGAAAATTCAAAACAATTACAATACAATACACAAACAAACTTGGTCTGTGGAGATTAGACTCTGGGCTTCAGGGGAGGGGTGGCTGGTAGGTCTTTTACATATGCACTGAGTCAACAGAAAAACTGAAGTATTAACACTGATTAACTAATTAAAACTGGAGTTCAGAACTTTGGTTAGCTCAATGAAACTCTATATTCATACATGGAAAATTCAGAACTTCTGGTTGGCTCAATGAATTTTATGGATAAATACTGAAAATGTGTTCCCACCTCCCCACTTTTACACAGAACTAACCTCTGTGTAATAAAAAACCCAATCCTAGATCAACCTAGGATTATTTTTAGACCTGTGTTAACCAATATGTTGGATCTTAGTTAACCAAGATATCAATATGTTGGACCTTAGTTAACCAACTTGGACCTTTGTTGACCAAGATATCAATATGTTGGACCTTAGTTAACCAACTTGGACCTTTGTTGACCAAGATATCAGCTGATTTGGATCTTTGTTAACCGAAAAACAGCAAAGTCTTATCACAATCAAATGGCACTAGTTAACCACTGTTCACGATCGTTTAGACGCCATGGACCTGTTGTTAACCATGATCAGAAAGATACACGTATATATATATATATATATCATATACACAAAAAGAGTAGTCTTATGATTTTGCCAGGTGCAATTATAGCCACGATAACATGTAAATCGTCTAAAAACGCCACAAGCCTTGCATCACAAAGTGCACCCGGAAACAAAAACCCCTCCAATCGGATATCTTTCTCCGATTAAATACCGTTCCGTATACAAATGAAAATCGACAGGCTTACCCTTGTTCGTGTAGTACGTTGACAGCGTGCTAAGGCCCTGATCATCTGCTCTCAGCCAATCCCAAAAAATAGAGGGGATCTCTTGACCGCGTCACTTGCTAGGTGAAACGGGAGAGCTCCGTCTCAAAAACAGCTCGTCAGCTGAAATGGCTGAAAACGGATAGAACAGGATACCTCCGCAGCCGCTCCCTTTGTTTCCTCGTCGCCAACTTGTTAGAGTAAATTATTCAATAATGGCAGCCTGTTTCATTTCAAGATGTATAAGAAAAGATATTTAATATTCTTCTGCAGAAGGAGGAAGTTTACAAGCACGTCAGACAAGTCTTGACAGTGAAAGTTCCTCGTCAAAGTAAAGTTCATTCATTTCATCTCAGTATTTATACAAACAGGTATCTTCAGGTAAGGGGTCCGCCCTCAGGTGAGGTTTAGACCAATCATGAGCAATGGGTGTGGACCTGTACATTTGATGAAGATGATTATGATGAAGGCTAGGGGGGAAGCGGCCCTCACTTTCTCCCAGGGAGACAAAAGGTGAAAACGGAACACAATGGCCACAACTGGTTCAGTCTGGTCTTAGAGTACTGGGTCTGGGGCAACACAAAGGTCCGAAACTGCTCTAGATGGTAGGGCAATCAGGTCTTTGTAATCATGTAAATGTGTCTATTGTCTTAGCCCATGTCAAGCCTCAAGTAGAGAAACTGGTTCTACTGTGTGACAACAGGAAATCATCTTCTACAGCCTGCTGCAGACATTCAACCCAAGATGATGTTTTTGATTCTTAAATGTAGCTTATTACATATAATAATTTTCTCTCACACTATTAAACTCCTTGTCCTTGAAAGATGCTGTATGACCCTTAGCTCTCTACATTTTTGCCCTTGCCATGTCCGTAACCACACATGCCAGCCAGGTGTGACCAACTCTGACTGAATCAAGCGTGTTAGTCCTGGGCTCAATCAAAAGCTTACAGACTCAAGACCCGCCACCCTTACAACAAGGCAGCACAAGCCATGCTCAACTCCACCTCTGAGGACATCTCCAGAGATGCATGGTTGGCAGCAGCTTGGAAGCAGGAGTGGGAGTCAGCCGGGCCCTCCCGAATCCACCGCTACATCTGGGACCCAGGAGATGGCGCCATTGGAGGAGACGACCTACCACGCCGGCAATGGACCACACTGAACCGTCTACGAACTGGTGTCGGTCGCTTTAAAACATCAATGAAGGCGTGGGGCCTGGCGGACAGTGCGGCATGCGAGTGCGGTGACCCAGAGCAGACCGCCGACCACATAATCACCATCTGCCCCTTATATAGACCACCCTCAGAAGCCAGCCTCTTCGACCTAGAACCAGAGATGCGGGCATGGCTACGCGACACCGAGTTGGACCTCTGACGTTACACGAAAGAAGAAGAAAAGCTTACTCTCCAGGAAAGGAGTTGACCATCCCTGATATAAAGCTATTTTTCTAATCACATATTCTCCACTTCAGAGAGAGAGAGAAAGAGAGAGAGAGTGCACATAGATACATACACACTGACCGCTGTCCTGTGTCTGTGTGTGTGTGTGTGTGTGTGTGTGTGTGTGTGTGTGTGTGTGTGTGTGTGTGTGTGTGTGTGTGGGTGTGTGGGTGTTCCTCAGAGCGGCCCATGGGATGATCTCCATGCTGAAAATGCTAAAACTGCCATCCCCCTTTCCATCTCTTAATGAACGTGGTATTACTGCTATTTAAACATTTAGTTTTGCGCATATTGAGTAAAATACTGTGGCTGAGGAGGGGGCACGCACACATGCAATGACATTTTTACCACATTTAAGTCTCTGACACCGAAGTCACTGACGCTGTGGGGATGCTAAAGTTGTCCCCATATGATAAAATCCACCATCCCCCCTGATTTTCTTTTACAACTTGAGTACTGCATACAAGGGTAGGTAGAAGGCTAGATGACCATAGGTAGACCATATTGTGGATATGGTACTATTTATTAGTAGTAATATGAATAATAATAAAATAGTTATCTTCTCTTTTTAGTAGTAGTATTGTTATTATTATTATTATTATTATTACTAGTTCAAGGATTTAAGCAGAGGAATATGTTTGAAGTTTGACAAAGAGTAGAGATCATGAGTGAGAGACAGAGACGGTGATGAGATTGAACCAGTAACGGTAGCAACGGTACTGTTCAAGTGTGTAGTTGTGCACCATGTCCGTATACTGGAAAATGTGGTATGCTAATGAGCAGCAGAGGTCAGTAGTGTCCAAGTACAAAAGGCACCATCAAGAGGGCACAACAGCGGCTATACACCCTGAGATGCCTCAGGAAAGAACACAACAAGCAGGAGATACTGGTGGCCTTCTACCACGGCGCAGTGGAGAGCATCCTCACCTACGGCATCTGCAACTGGTTCTACAGCTGCACAACAGCGGAGAGAAATGCGCTACAGAGAGTCGTGAGAACAGCACAGAAGATCAACGGCGCCCCCCTCCCCTCTCTGGAAGAGCTGTACAACACACGCTGTCTCAGGAAGGCCTCCAAGATCTCCAGGGACCCGACCCACCCTGGGCACGTACACTTTATCAGGCTGCCCTCGAAAAGGAGGTACAGGACCCCGGCCGCTAAGACAAACAGACTGAAGAACTGCTTCTACCACAGGGCCGTCAAGGCCCTGAACACAGCAAAGACCTAAGTTCTGGGCCCAGGACAGTCTGGACGGATTGTATGGCAGCTAGTGCTGAGGCACAAACATGTACATTTCAAGCCTGCAAACTGTGACACTTTAAATAACGTGAAAAAATACTATTGTGCAATATGACAACCCTAGTTGACTATCTGTGCAGTATAGTACAGTGGATTGTGTACATAGCCTTTATTTATGTAAACCAGCTCCTTACCTTCTTGTGATTTTATTCTTTTTCTAAAAGTGTTTTTTTTTTTTCCTTTCCTAACACCAGGGGAGCCACCCCTCCTAAATTTCGTTGTTTGGTACCTGTACTGTAGCAATGACAATAAAGTCCATTCATTCATTCATTCATTCAAGTAAAGACAGACTGTGGACATATCTTGACTTTGTTATGTGTCAGTAAGTGTATCAAGCACAAAGAATGCTACCAAAGCATAGATTCTACATTATCGTCAGGCTACATATACCACAGGTCTTTCCCAGAGATCTCCCCCACTGTCATCAATACCTCACTGATGTCTTCCAGGAACCAATGGCAGCAAGCTACCCTGCAAGTGTGCCGGCACACTCATTGGGAGCAATTTGGGGTTCAGTGTCTTGCCCAAGGACACCTCAACAAGTGGGCAGCCGGGGATCAAACCGCCAAACTACCAACCTTACAATCATTAGATGCCATGTCTTAGGCTTTTGAATTGTATGTGCTGTACAGTAAGAGCTGATTATGTCTGTGTACCTGCATATTTGATTTTGTGTTTGTTTATACTGTATATATCGTGTTTTATAATGTGTTACATGCTATGTCTTTTATACAGCTGCAAAGAAAATTGACCAAGACTGGTAGAATAATGTTTTCTGAATCTGAATCTAGCATTTCCCCCGAGGAAGATACTTAATTTCCATGAAAACAAAAAACACTAGATACAGTCCTGCGATTTATCTCTATATTTAGATATTCACTCTATCGTACAGTAGCTACAGTATAGTATTCAATCATGACACCGGAAATATAGGCTAGTCATACTTTTGTGACAAAGGCACTCTTTTTTTATTAACGAAAACATTAAGCTGAGAGAGAGAGAGACAAGCCTCTGAAGGTGAAAAGCAGAGAGAAACTTTTGTCAGTCCCCCTGTATAGTAGTGAAAGGGTACATTGGGAGTGGGGTCTCCAGTACAGAGGGTAGGATGGGTTTTTCATTGAGCCAAACAAACACACACACACACACACACACACACACACAGGCACTGACACAAGCCTTGCTCCTGACTTAAGGGAGAGCAGTACTGTGAAGGAGTGGGATATCTACACAGCACCGGCTAATCAGGACCAGGTGTGGGCCTTCTTGGGGTGGGGGGGGTCATAGGGGGGTCATAGGCTACTATAGGATTGTGCTCTATCCTCCAGTACAGAGGCTAATCAGTCACTACTCGTGTGGCTGAATCAAGCCCTTGTTGCAGCTCGGCGCTGTGCTTAGTGTAGCTCTCCAGGACCTCCGACAGGGCCTTAATGAGGCCTGACAGGGCCTCCAGGACCTTCGACAGCTCCGCCAGCGTAGCCTTTCGTGTGGCTGAATCAAGCCCTTGTTGCAGCTCGGCGCTGAGCTTAGTGTAGCTCTCCTGGACCTCCGACAGGGCCTTGTTGAGGCCTGACAGGGCCTTGTTAAGGCCTGACAGGGCCTCCAGGACCGACAGCTCCGCCAGCAAAGTCCCCATGTTGCCCTCGTAGGTGCTGTACATGTGGTACATCTGCTGGCAGATCTCATACACCTGAGAGACAGGAGAGCACAGCACATGATGAAACATGATATTTTTTTCAACTAAGTTTGAACATTTATTTACATCTTTCGGGAATAAAAGTCTGAACATTTTGATTGGTTGCACTGACTTGTTCCCACTTTCACCAGCTACTGTCACATTATACACTTTTAAGGATGAAGTGAGATCCCCAGGGACAGGATAGCACACATAAGACATACACACCTTTTCTTTTTTTTCTGAGTGGGGCAGTCCCACCCATATTTTTTAATTTCATTGGATAGAGACAGTGAAGTAAGGGGAAGAGGGCATGTCAGCAGGGCATGGGCCAGATTCTAACCCATACCGACATGGGCATATGTGTGCACTGTAGACCGTGGTGCTAGACCACTGGACCACCCCAGGCCACTAATATAGACTTTTAAGGATTTCACTCATCTGAGGGATAGGATAGCACACATAAAACATAATGTACACTTTTAAAGATCACACTCACCTGAGAGACAGGATACAGCACATAATATAATAAGACATGACACTTACACTTTTAAGGACAGTTTTCCCCCCCTGAGAATGTAACCTAACCAGAAACACCTCCTGTTCCTATATGGGTATAGCTTGTATAGTTAGTACACTATACACAGTTATAAAATATATGTTTATCAAGTTTCTTGAAGCACATTTTGAAAGTTAACTGTTAAATATGTGGTCATGTTAAGGAGTGATGTTGGCAAAGAAAGCAGTGGTCATTCCATACTGGATTAAATGTATGGATACCTTATATATCATCTTGTCTTGAAAGTTCATCACGTCCATCATTTTCTGGTCTGTCATGGGGCTGTCGTATATTTTTCCAACCAGGTCTTCGACCTTTCTGCCAATGTCATTTATCCTTGATCTAGAGCAAACACACAGTCCTACTCCGTCAGTCTGCGACATTAGCGGACACTCTTTATGTAAGCCTATGACTTTCAACCTATGGTGAACAATTATAGAGTTGAGATAAGTGTCTTCAGTTTTTAGACTGACGCCCATGTAGCCGCACAGCGCACACCCATATCCTAAACGTTATAGAAGGGAAGAGTAGGCAAACACATGTATTTTCTGTTTTCTACCTACTCTACCTTATCTGTTGGTCTGGAGTCTCATCCATGCTCATTAATGAGGATGTCTCACTCATTGATGAGTCAGTGCCTAGCCCCTCACCTGGATCCACCTGGGAACAGAGGATAGAGGATAGAAACCACACATGCAGTGAAGCACTCAGGTCAGGTCCAACAGAAAAGATGATGTTCACTACACACATGAATATGCTGGAAAATGTGATGAATGTTTAGAGGGGTGTACAGGCTACCAGTAGCCTACCTGAGGAGGTTCGAGTCTGGGTTTAGGAGTTGACTGTGAGGTGGAGGGAAGTTTGTCAAATGAAAAATCATCCATTTGAAGATGGGACAGGTCGCTCTCTGTACCTATTAGAAAAAGAAATGGTCATGTAGGTTCCCCCTATGCATTAGCCATGCATTGAACTCATAGTTCAGGTCTGGTGATCGTCAGGGCGGCGGTGTTTCATTACTTTCGGTAGTGAGAGGGGGAAATGTGTCTGGCTAGCTACTAGCTACTAAGCTAAAGTCGACTTTCACAACGCAAAAAGACGAAGCACAGCCTGTCCTCATACATCAGACAAGCTTACACATGAACATTTATTCGTTCATATGTTCGTTTGGTACTGACAGCTCGATAGCTCTACCTCTAGCTAGCCTTCGACAGATTGCGAGCCACAGCTCATTTGAAAGAAACAATACCTCGTCGCTCGTCAATGCTATGAGGTTTATAGAAAAACTTCTGAGTATAATGTCATTAAAACATACTTACGCTTCTGCGAAATAAACTGACGGTTTATATAACCTTTTATACAACTTCTAGCGACTCTTGTTTTTTGATGGGACCGAAGGCTTTCCACAACGAAGGCTGCGTTCGTAAATTCGCTCTGAGAGCGCCGGAGCGCACACTGGGTTCAACGTCACAAAGGGACCAAGTAATTTGGTTGGACAAGAAGCTCTCCATGAATGCTGATCAGATTTCCAGAGCGTATTTACGAACGCACCCGAATGCTTTTTCATTTCCCCGGGAAATCTCTCACGCGGTGCCTAATCATTCATATCGATCATTCATAGATTATTGCTTTAGCCCCAGCCTGGTATAGACTAGACTGAGTGTATTGTCATGTCATATCATGCTAGTAAATAAAATAAAAAAATTGTGGACGGGAGTAATTAATTAGTTAGCTCCAGTCTCCAGAGTGTATTTATTTGGATTGAATGACTGATTCAACTGAATGTCAAGCACCATTTTGTCTTGACTGTCTCAGTCAATTTAAATCATAGTGTATTTACTGACATGGTGGGAACTGGGAAGTGGATTAGGACGGGAGGTAGACCATAATCAGAGACTATAGCCTAATCCTTCAAACCTGCCTCTGCTCTCCAGAGCTCTGCCAGTGGAGCCTACGTCAGTACCGTGGACAGCGGTCACTTGTGCGTGTGCTGCTGTCCACGAAGATCAAATCAATTTATGCGTAAAATGTTTCTCTAAGATTGTTTTTATGATCTGTGCTTGGTAACAAACAGTTCAACATATTATCTAAGCTTTATTCAAATATGTTTATGAAATGGCACCATCCAATCGAGGATTCTACCGCTGAACTCCCACCTTTCATCTGACATCTGAATAACTTGAACCGCAAGGTCAACTGCAGTCTTCTTTTAAAATGACTTTTTATTTATTTTATTTTATTTAAAATCAAAATGTGTGTTCAGTTGCAACTGATAAATTACCATTTCTAGCCTACTTTAAGATAGACTGAATTGTGAATTGTCTGTCATCCTAAAACACTTACATATTGGAATGACTTATAGCCTATGCCAATTGGTTGACGTTAGAAATCAATTAATTAACCTTTTCATTAATCTCACTAACTCTGTGAATGTAGGTCTGCAACGCTGACTCATTTCAAATGCTGGATTAAGAGAGGCCAACTCTGGAATCAAACAGCGGGCATTGGCTACTGCAGAGTCATTTCCTCATGATATAACCTACAGCAGTTCCAAAGCAGTGGATGTCTATACAATGGGAACCATGGAGAAGTTTAACTACACAGATAAATCAGGAAAATTCTTCGAATATGTTAATATGTTAATATGTAATTAACTTGTACAATAGCAGATGGTTTCAATTTCAAAAAGATACACAGGAAGGAGTCTCTCTCTCTCAGGAAAGAGTGCATTTGTTGGATAGAGGATTTCAATTGTTACTGTATATATGTTGATATGTGGCCCATAACCTAATCGTTAGTTAGGTCATTTGTTCATTGATAAAAACAGAAATGCATTTTGATAAACTGATAGAACCCATGAGGGAGCCAGTGTGGACTACAGAAGCATAGACATTCATCTTTACACTCTTATCTCACCATCCACCTGTACCTCTCCACAGAGGCCTTGCTGGGCCCCGTCGAAGAGACCGTCCAGAAGGATGGTGACCTAAAGGGAGCCAGCCTGCTGGACACGCCCGCTGCCGTCCCCCACACCCACCCAAACGCCTTTCACGTCTGGGACCAGGACGATATCATGATACCCCTGAGCACTGACTACAGCCCCCAGGCCAGCCCTATGGCCGCTGTCATCCCTTACATCCCTCACTTCTTTCCTACTACCATCGCTGTCAACAGTCCGTCATACAATCAGCCCAGCCCCAGAGAGACCGAGGCTTGGGTCCATTTGGACACGTACGCACACACACATGGACACACGCACACACACACACAAACACAACACACATAAACACGACGCACACATACACAACACATATTATGCACAGTTGGTGCTGTAGTTATTTAGTTATGTTCATGACTTGTTTTACCTAAACACATTCCATAGTAGCATTACTGAGGAGAAAAGCACAGCCTACTCTCTTTCTGAGATTCATCTTATAGAAAGCCCTGGGGAAATAATTGTGTATTCACCAGGTGAAACTAAAGTAAAACATGACAGACAACCCCTTTTTGACACTTTTTGTAATTCACACCAATAGAAAGGGTCACAGATATCGGTCAAGCCTGACAATCGTGGACTGTCTTTGGTTGGAGAAAGACATTTACCTTAGTGAATCTAGTAATCAGTAATCTACTCAATTTATCAATTTAGCCATCAAAACAATCACAAACATGGATTGACTAGATTGACATGGATTGAAAAAGGCGGACCATAAACAGGAAGTAGATTTACACTGCTCAGCTTGCCCATCAAAGAAACCACAAGCAATCAGAGAAGAAGAGATCAAGCAATTGACTGACCCAAGAGGATGTTCCTGAACAGGGAGTTGGCAGGGGGCTTATACGGCCATGTTTCATCCTTCTTTCAAGCTTGACAGGCGGCTAAGACTGATTGGCAGTTGTTATTTTAGCATGGTGGTGCAGAGTCACGAAGGAGAATATCAATGGCCTTCACCTGTGAACTTCCTATTGGATTTGTACCAAGTCATCATCATCATCATCATCATCATCAACCTCACTCTGACACCAGCCCAGTGATGTCCTTGAGTAAGAGTCACTGAACATCCAATGAGCACAGAGACAGTCATATATTTGTATCTTTGACCACAATGATAGTAGAATATATTTTGTGGAGATGAGCATTTAATCAAAGGGTTAAATGCTGAGGGTATAGTATGTTGTATTGTGCTTGTACCAAAAGCCTGCTGGAGCATTACCACAAATTGAGTTTGGGATTGAATGTACAGGAGAAAGTAATAAGTGCATGTGTGTTTCAATATACACTTATGTGAATATGGTGTGAGATTAAAAAAAGAAACAATCCTATCTGCTCTATTGTGTTTGCTAATTCAGGCCTCCCCTGATATACAGATGCTGTAACTTCACACCAGCTGACAGGGCACATTCCACCCTGTGGGTGTAACATTAAGATAGATGGTATGTAAGCTGACTGAACTTTGAGAGCTTGCCAGCAGACAGTCCATAGACCGTTATGTCTCCAAGCTTAAATGCAACTATTGTTAGAGTAAATTATTCAATAATGAAAGCCTGTTTCGTTTCAAGATGTATAAGAAAAGATATTTAATATTCTTCTGCAGAAGGAGGAAGTTTACAAGCACGTCAGACAAGTCTTGACAGTGAAAGTTCCTCGTCAAAGTAAAGTTCATTCATTTCATCTCAGTATTTATACAAACAGGTATCTTCAGGTAAGGGGTCCGCCCTCAGGTGAGGTTTAGACCAATCATGAGCAATGGGTGTGGACCTGTACATTTGATGAAGATGATTATGATGAAGGCTAGGGGGGAAGCGGCCCCCACTTTCTCCCAGGGAGACAAAAGGTGAAAACGGAACACAATGGCCACAACTGGTTCAGTCTGGTCTTAGAGCACTGGGTCTGGGGCAACACAAAGGTCCGAAACTGCTCTAGATGGTAGGGCAATCAGGTCTTTGTAATCATGTAAATGTGTCTATTGTCTTAGCCCATGTCAAGCCTCAAGTAGAGAAACTGGTTCTACTGTGTGACAACAGGAAATCATCTTCTACAGCCTGCTGCAGACATTCAACCCAAGATGATGTTTTTGATTCTTAAATGTAGCTTATTACATATAATAATTTTCTCTCACATTCCACACTTTTTTAAGATGTAAACTCTTAAAACAAGAACAATTTGAAAAATATGGTTCAAAACATTTTTGGAGAAAGAATAACAAAAATTCATCACAACCCCAAAATCCTAAAATGAACAACCAAGCTTAAAATTAAGCACAGTACATCATACATAAGACAAAAAAATAATAAAAAATAAATCCAAACGACCGACGCCTTCTTGATTCTTGCATCTTCAGGGTCAGAGGTTACTAGCACTTGACCCCAGTTGGAGAATTTGCTTGGTCTTCAATCTCTTCCTAATCGGTCGTCGTCTGTCAGTGTCATTGAGGTTCAGGCAGTCGTCTGTCTCCTTCCATGTTGGACATGGTCTGGGGAGTGGTCTTTAGAACCATCGAAAAACATGATGCAGGCATTCACCAGCATCTTCACTAGTACAGGTGTCCACACTTTGGACCCTGGCTGGACTCACAGGTATCTGTTGACAGATCCAACAATCAGAGTAATTCATCCTCGAAGCAAAATCTCTCATGATACTATGTGTCTTTCCTCCTTGAAACGGCCATGCTCTGATTTGAAGGCTCGGTGGTCCGGGCTGTTGAAACTGGAACACTGTCGTCGATGGTCGTTTGGTGGTTCTCTGTCGGGCCTGGCACCCTGGTGGCTGCGTCCTTCTCGGTCGGGCCTGGCACCCTGGTGGCTCTGGTTCCTCCTCTGTCGGGCCTGGCACCTTGGTGGCTCTGGTTCCTCCTCTGTCGGGCCTGGCACCCTCTGGCTCTCTCTCTGGCGGGCCTGGTCACCCTTATCGTCATCTCCTCGGTGTTCTCTGGTGGGTCTGGTAACCCTGGTCGTCGTTTCCCTCTCTGGTGGCCCTGGTTCATCCCTCAATCATCTGGCTGGATATTGCGTAGCACGCCGTCTCTGGATTCTGGTAAAACGGCTTCCACTCTGAAATATATATCTCATTCTTGCCGTGGCAAAAATCAAGTGTATCTGCAATAATACAGGGCCACCACTGGTCTGTCTGAGGAGACAGTTAACAAATAAAAAAAAAACTGCAACAGAATTTTATGTCTAATCAAACCAACATCTTAATATTAAAATAGGAAACGGTAGAACATTTTCGTGTGATTTGAAAATCATAAACAAATGTGTCATGTTTTATGATGTCAAAATATACTTACTGAAAAATCATTCAAAAACAAGAAAAACCAGGGTTAATTGTTAATGAGTTAGTGGGAGTTAGCAATCAAAAATATAGTATTTTATGAGCCTCTGATACGACAGGCCACATGGTTCTTTTTTCAATACATCATGGTCTGAACAATGCATGAATACCAAACAGATCTATATAATTTTGGACAGGTTTATGCAAAAAACTCAAAGTGGAGAGTGATCAGTTCTCCCAGAGTTTCACACATAAACCCACCTTCTTGAGAATAGAAATAACTCTCAGGGTCTTTCTGCGCAAAAAAGCAGCTCCCCCTGACTTGGGTTAGAAAATATAAAACCTTGCCTAATGCAAAAATTTGTTTTTAAAATAGAAAAACAGAAACTCGAAAACCACTAGGGTCTCTTTTCACAACAAGAAAATTCAAAACTCAACAATTTTCCTAAAAGTGTCGGAAAACAAGAACATTCTTAAACCATCAAAGATATACAAAAACTGGAGCTGTACATGGAGAAACAACAATTATAGACTATTTCCTAAAATTGCTGCTGTGGTGTCGGGCAGAATCTGTAGGAATGGTTGCCCCCACAATTATAACATGCAAAACCCTTATCACCCCACTGTCCGAAATGTGTCCGTGGCCGGCCACGCTGCTCTCCAGAACGTTTCTCCTGTCCCTCACAAAATCCAATTTGTGCAGAATGAGTCATATGTTTCTGTTTCCCATGGTTAGGAAACCTTTTTGACGTCGGACAGGATCTATAGGAATGGCCGCCCTTACCACAATTATAACATGCAAAATCCTTGGGACAGGATCTATAGGAATGGCCGCCCTTACCACAATTATAACATGCAAAATCCTTAACAACCTGCTGCCTATTATTTGTTTGTGGCTGTCTATGTTGTTCTCTCACCTCATCTGAACGCCACAGCCGATAAACTTCAATATGAGCTTCCCAGGTAGGATCATCTTCTCCTGTGGGACCTCTAGGATTTGCACATCGGATCATTGGCATAGAAACATTTTCTGCACTATTCTGCTCTCTTTGCCTAGCTTCCTGTCTAGTGTTAGGCCGTGCAGGCTGCAACAGGTAATGGGGTCACAGGTAAAGGGGGTGCATATTCCGGGGGAGCTGGACGGAGTGGGGATCCTAGCTGTGTTGAGAGATTTTGAAGGTCAGGGTACAGGGGCAGAGGATCTAAATCCATGCTATTGGTTGGAGGTAATACTTTATCTTCCTGCTCTTTTACTTTCTGTAGCAATTTCAAAAGTAAACCCTCTTCTGAGTTCTTGTGTTTGTCCTCTGCCATGCGTTCCCACTTTCTAAAACAATCCCAATTTATCTCATTCTTTGCTTTCTTTCCTACAGATGTTTTCTCAAAAGTCTCCAATTCTATTCTAATCCCATTTAACATGCTAACGCTCAGTGTCCCACATGTAGCAGGAAAAGATGAATATTTGGACCATAACCCAATATGTTTAACAGCAGATAAACCCCATTTGTCTGCCATTATCTTAGCAGGACCAAGAAGTGGTGTCACTCTCTCTGAACGACTTGATTTTATACCCATTTTAAACTCAAAATCAAGATATATTCAAAGGAACAATATAGATACAAATAGCACTATTAGTTAAAATAGCTTAAAAAAACACACAAGGAATGAAAACAGCTGTAATGTCTTATCACAAATAAGAAAATTCAAAACAATTACAATACAATACACAAACAAACTTGGTCTGTGGAGATTAGACTCTGGGCTTCAGGGGAAGCCTTTCTCAGCGGGGAAAAGGGTTTGTCCGGCACTTTCAGATCGCTAACTACGAGCGGTACCCCTGGCTCACAGGCTCCGAAAGGCACTGCAAATTGTACTGCTGGCAATGCCTGCTATTTGCAACAGATCGATCGGGTGTTTGGAGCCACACTGGTTTTGCAAACTTGAGTTGTCTAACCAAGGGAGCAACGAGACACCAAAGCACGGCTGGGCACTTACAAGCAACGGTGCTTTTGAACACCTTTGGGGACACTCGAGTGGATTTACAGCTCAACAGACTGTACAACAGAGTAATTGAAGTATTCCTGAGGAAAGAAAGGAGGATGGATTTTGTTTTCAAATGAAGTTGTTTTGGTGAGTACAAAGCATTTTATTTTTTATTTTATTTGTATATATTTTTGTCATTTTATTTCGTTATTTCATTTTATTTTCGTTTCAATATTAACGAATTAATATATAGGTAATTAAAATTCATTTTATTTTCGTTTCAATATTAACGAATTAATATATAGGTAATTAAAATGACAAATATAGGCTTATAAAATAAATGTTTGATGCGTCTGTTGCAGGTTGCAAGAGATGTGGAGATTACGTGGGTGGCGCACGTGAATCAGCTGTGCAGTAAAAGTACTCAAGGAGACTTGTTGAATTGTTTTGTCACGTTTCTTGACGATAAAAGTGCCTTTTATTTAAAAGTTTTGACAGTATCCAAGCGAAGCGATCTTAAAGATCACACTCTTCATTGTAAATGCGGATTTATTGATTAAAAATGCTTCGGAAATATTAATATAACTCTGTTGTACTTGTCTGATTATGTTAAGGTGATGCAACGCCCGGTTATACTGTGTTTCTGTCTAGTTTCTAGAGCCATGGCGTCATAATGATGGTATTAAGAGGTAGAATAATTCAGGTAGGACTGTGTCGGACATCACTGAAGGCCTAGGTGTGAAATGCACCGCCCGCCACTGTAGTTAACCAACTTGGACCTTTGTTGACCAAGATATCAATATGTTGGACCTTAGTTAACCAACTTGGACCTTTGTTGACCAAGATATCAGCTGATTTGGATCTTTGTTAACCGAAAAACAGCAAAGTCTTATCACAATCAAATGGCACTAGTTAACCACTGTTCACGATCGTTTAGACGCCATGGACCTGTTGTTAACCATGATCAGAAAGATACACGTATATATATATATATATCATATACACAAAAAGAGTAGTCTTATGATTTTGCCAGGTGCAATTATAGCCACGATAACATGTAAATCGTCTAAAAACGCCACAAGCCTTGCATCACAAAGTGCACCCGGAAACAAAAACCCCTCCAATCGGATATCTTTCTCCGATTAAATACCGTTCCGTATACAAATGAAAATCGACAGGCTTACCCTTGTTCGTGTAGTACGTTGACAGCGTGCTAAGGCCCTGATCATCTGCTCTCAGCCAATCCCAAAAAATAGAGGGGATCTCTTGACCGCGTCACTTGCTAGGTGAAACGGGAGAGCTCCGTCTCAAAAACAGCTCGTCAGCTGAAATGGCTGAAAACGGATAGAACAGGATACCTCCGCAGCCGCTCCCTTTGTTTCCTCGTCGCCAACTTGTTAGAGTAAATTATTCAATAATGGCAGCCTGTTTCATTTCAAGATGTATAAGAAAAGATATTTAATATTCTTCTGCAGAAGGAGGAAGTTTACAAGCACGTCAGACAAGTCTTGACAGTGAAAGTTCCTCGTCAAAGTAAAGTTCATTCATTTCATCTCAGTATTTATACAAACAGGTATCTTCAGGTAAGGGGTCCGCCCTCAGGTGAGGTTTAGACCAATCATGAGCAATGGGTGTGGACCTGTACATTTGATGAAGATGATTATGATGAAGGCTAGGGGGGAAGCGGCCCCCACTTTCTCCCAGGGAGACAAAAGGTGAAAACGGAACACAATGGCCACAACTGGTTCAGTCTGGTCTTAGAGCACTGGGTCTGGGGCAACACAAAGGTCCGAAACTGCTCTAGATGGTAGGGCAATCAGGTCTTTGTAATCATGTAAATGTGTCTATTGTCTTAGCCCATGTCAAGCCTCAAGTAGAGAAACTGGTTCTACTGTGTGACAACAGGAAATCATCTTCTACAGCCTGCTGCAGACATTCAACCCAAGATGATGTTTTTGATTCTTAAATGTAGCTTATTACATATAATAATTTTCTCTCACACTATTAAACTCCTTGTCCTTGAAAGATGCTGTATGACCCTTAGCTCTCTACATTTTTGCCCTTGCCATGTCCGTAACCACACATGCCAGCCAGGTGTGACCAACTCTGACTGAATCAAGCGTGTTAGTCCTGGGCTCAATCAAAAGCTTACAGACTCAAGACCCGCCACCCTTACAACAAGGCAGCACAAGCCATGCTCAACTCCACCTCTGAGGACATCTCCAGAGATGCATGGTTGGCAGCAGCTTGGAAGCAGGAGTGGGAGTCAGCCGGGCCCTCCCGAATCCACCGCTACATCTGGGACCCAGGAGATGGCGCCATTGGAGGAGACGACCTACCACGCCGGCAATGGACCACACTGAACCGTCTACGAACTGGTGTCGGTCGCTTTAAAACATCAATGAAGGCGTGGGGCCTGGCGGACAGTGCGGCATGCGAGTGCGGTGACCCAGAGCAGACCGCCGACCACATAATCACCATCTGCCCCTTATATAGACCACCCTCAGAAGCCAGCCTCTTCGACCTAGAACCAGAGATGCGGGCATGGCTACGCGACACCGAGTTGGACCTCTGACGTTACACGAAAGAAGAAGAAAAGCTTACTCTCCAGGAAAGGAGTTGACCATCCCTGATATAAAGCTATTTTTCTAATCACATATTCTCCACTTCAGAGAGAGAGAGAAAGAGAGAGAGAGTGCACATAGATACATACACACTGACCGCTGTCCTGTGTCTGTGTGTGTGTGTGTGTGTGTGTGTGTGTGTGTGTGTGTGTGTGGGTGTGTGGGTGTTCCTCAGAGCGGCCCATGGGATGATCTCCATGCTGAAAATGCTAAAACTGCCATCCCCCTTTCCATCTCTTAATGAACGTGGTATTACTGCTATTTAAACATTTAGTTTTGCGCATATTGAGTAAAATACTGTGGCTGAGGAGGGGGCACGCACACATGCAATGACATTTTTACCACATTTAAGTCACTGACACCGAAGTCACTGACGCTGTGGGGATGCTAAAGTTGTCCCCATATGATAAAATCCACCATCCCCCCTGATTTTCTTTTACAACTTGAGTACTGCATACAAGGGTAGGTAGAAGGCTAGATGACCATAGGTAGACCATATTGTGGATATGGTACTATTTATTAGTAGTAATATGAATAATAATAAAATAGTTATCTTCTCTTTTTAGTAGTAGTATTGTTATTATTATTATTATTATTATTACTAGTTCAAGGATTTAAGCAGAGGAATATGTTTGAAGTTTGACAAAGAGTAGAGATCATGAGTGAGAGACAGAGACGGTGATGAGATTGAACCAGTAACGGTAGCAACGGTACTGTTCAAGTGTGTAGTTGTGCACCATGTCCGTATACTGGAAAATGTGGTATGCTAATGAGCAGCAGAGGTCAGTAGTGTCCAAGTACAAAAGGCACCATCAAGAGGGCACAACAGCGGCTATACACCCTGAGATGCCTCAGGAAAGAACACAACAAGCAGGAGATACTGGTGGCCTTCTACCACGGCGCAGTGGAGAGCATCCTCACCTACGGCATCTGCAACTGGTTCTACAGCTGCACAACAGCGGAGAGAAATGCGCTACAGAGAGTCGTGAGAACAGCACAGAAGATCAACGGCGCCCCCCTCCCCTCTCTGGAAGAGCTGTACAACACACGCTGTCTCAGGAAGGCCTCCAAGATCTCCAGGGACCCGACCCACCCTGGGCACGTACACTTTATCAGGCTGCCCTCGAAAAGGAGGTACAGGACCCCGGCCGCTAAGACAAACAGACTGAAGAACTGCTTCTACCACAGGGCCGTCAAGGCCCTGAACACAGCAAAGACCTAAGTTCTGGGCCCAGGACAGTCTGGACGGATTGTATGGCAGCTAGTGCTGAGGCACAAACATGTACATTTCAAGCCTGCAAACTGTGACACTTTAAATAACGTGAAAAAATACTATTGTGCAATATGACAACCCTAGTTGACTATCTGTGCAGTATAGTACAGTGGATTGTGTACATAGCCTTTATTTATGTAAACCAGCTCCTTACCTTCTTGTGATTTTATTCTTTTTCTAAAAGTGTTTTTTTTTTTTCCTTTCCTAACACCAGGGGAGCCACCCCTCCTAAATTTCGTTGTTTGGTACCTGTACTGTAGCAATGACAATAAAGTCCATTCATTCATTCATTCATTCAAGTTAAGACAGACTGTGGACATATCTTGACTTTGTTATGTGTCAGTAAGTGTATCAAGCACAAAGAATGCTACCAAAGCATAGATTCTACATTATCGTCAGGCTACATATACCACAGGTCATTCCCAGAGATCTCCCCCACTGTCATCAATACCTCACTGATGTCTTCCAGGAACCAATGGCAACAAGCTACCCTGCAAGTGTGCCGGCACACTCATTGGGAGCAATTTGGGGTTCAGTGTCTTGCCCAAGGACACCTCAACAAGTGGGCAGCCGGGGATCAAACCGCCAAACTACCAACCTTACAATCATTAGATGCCATGTCTTAGGCTTTTGAATTGTATGTGCTGTACAGTAAGAGCTGATTATGTCTGTGTACCTGCATATTTGATTTTGTGTTTGTTTATACTGTATATATCGTGTTTTATAATGTGTTACATGCTATGTCTTTTATACAGCTGCAAAGAAAATTGACCAAGACTGGTAGAATAATGTTTTCTGAATCTGAATCTAGCATTTCCCCCGAGGAAGATACTTAATTTCCATGAAAACAAAAAACACTAGATACAGTCCTGCGATTTATCTCTATATTTAGATATTCACTCTATCGTACAGTAGCTACAGTATAGTATTCAATCATGACACCGGAAATATAGGCTAGTCATACTTTTGTGACAAAGGCACTCTTTTTTTATTAACGAAAACATTAAGCTGAGAGAGAGAGAGACAAGCCTCTGAAGGTGAAAAGCAGAGAGAAACTTTTGTCAGTCCCCCTGTATAGTAGTGAAAGGGTACATTGGGAGTGGGGTCTCCAGTACAGAGGGTAGGATGGGTTTTTCATTGAGCCAAACAAACACACACACACACACACACACACACACACACACACACACACACAGGCACTGACACAAGCCTTGCTCCTGACTTAAGGGAGAGCAGTACTGTGAAGGAGTGGGATATCTAATACAGCACCGGCTAATCAGGACCAGGTGTGGGCCTTCTTGGGGTGGGGGGGGTCATAGGGGGGCCATAGGCTACTATAGGATTGTGCTCTATCCTCCAGTACAGAGGCTAATCAGTCACTACTCGTGTGGCTGAATCAAGCCCTTGTTGCAGCTCGGCGCTGTGCTTAGTGTAGCTCTCCAGGACCTCCGACAGGGCCTTAATGAGGCCTGACAGGGCCTCCAGGACCTTCGACAGCTCCGCCAGCGTAGCCTTTCGTGTGGCTGAATCAAGCCCTTGTTGCAGCTCGGCGCTGAGCTTAGTGTAGCTCTCCTGGACCTCCGACAGGGCCTTGTTGAGGCCTGACAGGGCCTTGTTGAGGCCTGACAGGGCCTCCAGGACCGACAGCTCCGCCAGCAAAGTCCCCATGTTGCCCTCGTAGGTGCTGTACATGTGGTACATCTGCTGGCAGATCTCATACACCTGAGAGACAGGAGAGCACAGCACATGATGAAACATGATATTTTTTTCAACTAAGTTTGAACATTTATTTACATCTTTCGGGAATAAAAGTCTGAACATTTTGATTGGTTGCACTGACTTGTTCCCACTTTCACCAGCTACTGTCACATTATACACTTTTAAGGATGAAGTGAGATCCCCAGGGACAGGATAGCACACATAAGACATACACACCTTTTCTTTTTTTTCTGAGTGGGGCAGTCCCGCCCATATTTTTAATTTCATTGGATAGAGACAGTGAAGATAGACAGGAAAGTAAGGGGAAGAGGGCATGTCAGCAGGGCATGGGCCAGATTCTAACCCATACGGACATGGGCATATGTGTGCACTGTAGACCGTGGTGCTAGACCACTGGACCACCCCAGGCCACTAATATAGACTTTTAAGGATTTCACTCATCTGAGGGATAGGATAGCACACATAAAACATAATGTACACTTTTAAAGATCACACTCACCTGAGAGACAGGATACAGCACATAATATAATAAGACATGACACTTACACTTTTAAGGACAGTTTTTCCTCCCTGAGAATGTAACCTAACCAGAAACACCTCCTGTTCCTATATGGGTATAGCTTGTATAGTTAGTACACTATACACAGTTATAAAATATATGTTTATTAAGTTTCTTGAAGCACATTTTGAAAGTTAACTGTTAAATATGTGGTCATGTTAATGAGTGATGTTGGCAAAGAAAGCAGTGGTCATTCCATACTGGATTAAATGTCTGGATACCTTATTTATCATCTTGTCTTGAAAGTTCATCACGTCCATCATTTTCTGGTCTGTCATGGGGCTGTCGTATATTTTTCCAACCAGGTCTTCGACCTTTCTGCCAATGTCATTTATCCTTGATCTAGAGCAAACACACAGTCCTACTCCGTCAGTCTGCGACATTAGCGGACACTCTTTATGTAAGCCTATGACTTTCAACCTATGGTGAACAATTATAGAGTTGAGATAAGTGTCTTCAGTTTTTAGACTGACGTCCATGTAGCCGCACAGCGCACACCCATATCCTAAACGTTATAGAAGGGAAGAGTAGGCAAACACATGTATTTTCTGTTTTCTACCTACTCTACCTTATCTGTTGGTCTGGAGTCTCATCCATGCTCATTAATGAGGATGTCTCACTCATTGATGAGTCAGTGCCTAGCCCCTCACCTGGATCCACCTGGGAACAGAGGATAGAGGATAGAAACCACACATGCAGTGAAGCACTCAGGTCAGGTCCAACAGAAAAGATGATGTTCACTACACACATGAATATGCTGGAAAATGTGATGAATGTTTAGAGGGGTGTATAGGCTACCAGTAGCCTACCTGAGGAGGTTCGAGTCTGGGTTTAGGAGTTGACTGTGAGGTGGAGGGAAGTTTGTCAAATGAAAAATCATCCATTTGAAGATGGGACAGGTCGCTCTCTGTACCTATTAGAAAAATAAATGGTCATGTAGGTTCCCCCTATGCATTAGCCATGCATTGAACTCACAGTTCAGGTCTGGTGATCGTCAGGGCGGCGGTGTTTCATTACTTTCGGTAGTGAGAGGGGGAAATGTGTCTGGCTAGCTACTAGCTACTAAGCTAAAGTCGACTTTCACAACGCAAAAAAGACGAAGCACAGCCTGTCCTCATACATCAGACAAGCTTACACATGAACATTTATTCGTTCATATGTTCGTTTGGTACTGACAGCTCGATAGCTCTACCTCTAGCTAGCCTTCGACAGATTGCGAGCCACAGCTCATTTGAAAGAAACAATACCTCGTCGCTCGTCAATGCTATGAGGTTTATAGAAAAACTTCTGAGTATAATGTCATTAAAACATACTTACGCTTCTGCGAAATAAACTGACGGTTTATATAACCTTTTATACAACTTCTAGCGACTCTTGTTTTTTGATGGGACGAAGGCTTTCCACAACGAAGGCTACGTTCGTAAATTCGCTCTGAGAGCGCCGGAGCGCACACTGGGTTCAACGTCACAAAGGGACCAAGTAATTTGATTGGACAAGAAGCTCTCCATGAATGCTGATCAGATTTCCAGAGCGTTTTTACGAACGCACCCGAATGCTTTTTCATTTCCCCGGGAAATCTCTCACGCGGTGCCTAATCATTCATATCGATCATTCATAGATTATTGCTTTAGCCCCAGCCTGGTATAGACTAGACTGAGTGTATTGTCATGTCATATCATGCTAGTAAAAAAAATAATAATAATTGTGGACGGGAGTAATTAATTAGTTAGCTCCAGTCTCCAGAGTGTATTTATTTGGATTGAATGACTGATTCAACTGAATGTCAAGCACCATTTTGTCTTGACTGTCTCAGTCAATTTAAATCATAGTGTATTTACCAGTGGCGGCTGGCCGATAGAGGGCGCTGGGGCGCCGCCCCCACCTTCACTTCCTAGTTGCGATTTGTAAAAGTTTTTTTAAAAAATAAACATTGTTTATTCACAAAATGCGGCTGATATTCTGTCGGCGCCTATCAGCATTCATTAAAAATCCTCCAATACAATAAACATTTTATCTGTGTGTGTGTAAAATTCACTGTTAAAATACATAGGGGGAGGAGTCGGGGCGCCGGCCGAATGCAAGTCTCAGGCAGGCCAAATACTTTTCGCTTACACGTGAGCTGTAGCAGTGCTCCAATTGGCTGTCTCCTATGTCTCGGCCGGGGCGCAAAAATTGCCCTGAATATCCGGTTGTATAGCAGAAAATGCATATGCTGAGGACTTCCGACTTCCGGGGCAGCATGGGTTGAACGCACGCACGACTGCTCTCCTAACAAATTAAGTTTTTTACAATGTAAGGAGGATTTATTTCTGTAAACAAATTGAACAAATGGATTAGAAGGAGGCATCTTTTGTTCCTAACTTGAGGATATTGCAACTGGACCTATTTCCGAAGTCAAACTTATCTCGTTTGTGGTCGCCATCTCCGCACCGGCTGTTTGTTGATTGTTTGATATAGGTTACTCAAGTTGTATGGCCAATGCTGCTGGCAGCAGAGAGTTAAGAAATCTAAGAAGCGATCTAAAACCAAAAGTTACGGTGATGGACCGCGGAGACCTTGCATCAATTATGAGAGAAGTCATACGTGAAGAGCTTGACTCCGCATTTGATCTGAAACTCAAACCAATTAAAGAATGTCTGGATTCACTCCGCAAGGATATGATTTCCAATACGACCAAGGTAAAGGACCTGGAAACAGCCGCTAACGAGACGGAACGCCGTCTAACTGATATCGAACAAAAACGTTCTCAATCACAGTCGGATAATATGTCACTGAAAGAGAAAATTGAACAGATTGAAGCACGTAGCCGCAGTTTTAATATTCGAGTGTTGGGACTGCCTGAAGACAGTGAGAAAGGCAATCCCACTGCTTTTATGAATTCCCTGTTATGCGACGTGTTTGGTGCCGACAAGCTGGGACCTCAACCCCGCGGGAGGCTAACGTGAGGTATGGGCTGTTATTTCCACGCAAGCTGATTGTCGCATTTGCTAACAACACTGCCTCCTTCACGGACCACAGAGAGGCCATGGCACACTACATCCAGGTAATTAAACCAACTCTATAATCCTGACTACATCAATGGCTAACATCAATACCTGAACAACAGCCCACTATATGGGCAATGTGACAGTAGACAATGTAATGAATCCTGGATTGATGGAGATGCCTATAGGCTACGTGACATTTTATTGGAGTCCCTGACTATGACGAATATATGATATGTATGTATATATGAATAACAATTGATATGGATCAATTTATACCTCTTATTAGATTATAAATACTCTGGTTGTTATGTTTGCCTTTTGGTTGACAGCAAAAGGGAGAGAGGAGGATAGGGAGGGAGAGAAGGAGAGAGAGCAGGAAGGTGTCGGCACACCAGAGAGAGAGAGAGAGAGCAAGAACCAGGTGAGAAAGTGGACAGGTAGTCAAGACCACATAAGTAAGTAGCCTTGAGAACCGATGGTTCTCGAGCCTAATGGCCCATAGGGAAGGAGCCTATCTCCTGTTTCCGTAGCGTGAGGCGGCTTAATGTACAAGTTAGTACACCCCCTGGACATGACGCTGGTATGTCGCAGGGTCTTGGAGGGGGAGGGGGGTCCATGCCACGGTCCATGCCACCCCCCCAAGGCAGCAAACCTAGGGGAAACACTGTTATTCTCATGCTAAAATCGACTGTAAATCCAGATTTTAAAGTTGATATTCTTCCCCGTGAAGCATGCCCCCATAACCTGTGCCCCACCCAAAAATTTTAGCACCAGCCGCCACTGGTATTTACTGACATGGTGGGAACTGGGAAGTGGATTAGGACGGGAGGTAGACCATAATCAGAGACCATAGCCTAATCCTTCAAACCTGCCTTTGCTCTCCAGAGCTCTGCCAGTGGAGCCTACGTCAGTACCGTGGACAGCGGTCACTTGTGCGTGTGCTGCTGTCCACGAAGATCAAATCAATTTATGCGTAAAATGTTTCTCTAAGATTGTTTTTATGATCTGTGCTTGGTAACAAACAGTTCAACATATTATCTAAGCTTTATTCAAATATGTTTATGAAATGGCACCATCCAATCGAGGATTCTACCGCTGAACTCCCACCTTTCATCTGACATCTGAATAACTTGAACCGCAAGGTCAACTGCAGTCTTCTTTTAAAATTACTTTAATTTCTTTTTATTTGAATCAAAATGTGTGTTCAGTTGCAACTGATAAATTACCATTTCTAGCCTACTTTAAGATAGACTGAATTGTGAATTGTCTGTCATCCTAAAACACTTACATATTGGAATGACTTATAGCCTATGCCAATTGGTTGACGTTAGAAATCAATTCATTAACCTTTTCATTAATCTCACTAACTCTGTGAATGTAGGTCTGCAACGCTGACTCATTTCAAATGCTGGATTAAGAGAGGCCAACTCTGGAATCAAACAGCGGGCATTGGCTACTGCAGAGTCATTTCCTCATGATATAACCTACAGCAGTTCCAAAGCAGTGGATGTCTATACAATGGGAACCATGGAGAAGTTTAACTACACAGATAAATCAGGAAAATTCTTCGAATATGTGGTCGAAGATAAGCTTTATGTGCAATACAAGCCACCCTCAAGGGACATTGTCCAACTACCCAAGACGATGATTTACCTGGGAATGGCTGTGGTGGTGGTGGTGGTTGCAGTTGCTTATGCTATTGTGGGCCACCTTATCAAGGACCTCGACCTTGACATCGTAGGTAATTAACTTGTACAATAGCAGATGGTTTCAATTTCAAAAAGATACACAGGAAGGAGTCTCTCTCTCTCAGGAAAGAGTGCATTTGTTGGATAGAGGATTTCAATTGTTACTGTATATATGTTGATATATGTGTGGCCCATAACCTAATCGTTAGTTAGGTCATTTGTTCATTGATAAAAACAGAAATGCATTTTGATAAACTGATAGAACCCATGAGGGAGCCAGTGTGGACTACAGAAGCATAGACATTCATCTTTACACTCTTATCTCACCATCCACCTGTACCTCTCCACAGAGGCCTTGCTGGGACCCGTCGAAGAGACCGTCCAGAAGGATGGTGACCTAAAGGGAGCCAGCCTGCTGGACACGCCCGCTGCCGTCCCCCACACCCACCCAAACGCCTTTCACGTCTGGGACCAGGACGATATCATGATACCCCTGAGCACTGACTACAGCCCCCAGGCCAGCCCTATGGCCGCTGTCATCCCTTACATCCCTCACTTCTTTCCTACTACCATCGCTGTCAACAGTCCGTCATACAATCAGCCCAGCCCCAGAGAGACCGAGGCTTGGATCCATTTGGACACGTACGCACACACACATGGACACACGCACACACACACACAAACACAACACACATAAACACGACGCACACATACACAACACACATATTATTATGCACAGTTGGTGCTGTAGTTATTTAGTTATGTTCATGACTTGTTTTACCTAAACACATTCCATAGTAGCATTACTGAGGAGAAAAGCACAGCCTACTCTCTTTCTGAGATTCATCTTATAGAAAGTCCTGGGGAAATAATTGTGTATTCACCAGGTGAAACTAAAGTAAAACATGACAGACAACCCCTTTTTGACACTTTTTGTTATTCACACCAATAGAAAGGGTCACAGATATCGGTCAAGCCTGACAATCGTGGACTGTCTTTGGAGCATATCCTTTGACGGAGCATATCCTTTGATATATTCTCCTACTTTGAATATCATGCCACAGTTATGGCATGCCAACCACCTATTCTTACGGTAACTGTATACAGGCCGCCGAAACCAGCCCCTACCTTCCTACCTGACTTCTCTGAGTTCCTATCCATTATCCATCCCAACTATGATAGGATTATTATCACTGGTGATTTTAACTTTCATGTTGATAATGAGGCTGACTTGAGGGCTAGGGAATTTATTGACCTCTTGGAATCTATGGATTTTGTCCAACATGTCAATGAACCCACTCACAATCATGGCCATACCCTTGATCTTGTGATTACAAAAGGGTCTTGAGGTCTCAATATCAGGTATCAGCGACCTGGCCCTCTCTGACCATTTCTGTATTTTCTTTACCTCTGTAACACGTAAAGCTGAAAGCAATGCTGAACGTGTTGTTAAAAAACCGTTATCTTACCCCTGCAGTGGCTGAACATTTCAAAGCTTTAATGAACAGTAATCACACAACTCCCACGTTATGTGAAAACGACTTAGTAATTGCCTTTAACAATAAAGTAAAAATGGCCCTAGACTCCCTGGCACCTACCAAACTAAAAAAGGTTGGAGCCAAGAGGAGAGCACCATGGCGAAACAGTGAAATAAATCTCCTAAAGAGAACATGTAGGAAAGCTGAGCGCAGATGGAGAAAGAGCAAATTACAGATTGATCAGAATATTTTTAAAGAACATCTATCTGCCTTTAACTTGGCAATGCGAAATGCTAGAAAAAAATCACTTCTCAAAAATAATATCTACTAACAAGAATAACCCCAGGGTCTTGTTCTCGACAATTGATTGCCTTGTAAACCCTGCTCCTAGAACTCTAGACGGCGCAGCCTCTGTCACCAAATGCGAGGAATTTGCAGCCCACTTCAGGGATAAGATAACAAATATTAGAATGTGTATTACTCAGGAAAGACTAGGTTTGTGTAGCACCACAGATCCGCCACCACAGAACATGACTATGAGCATGTTCACCATGATTAGTACGGAAACATTAGGTAAAATTGTGTCACAGCTTAAACCATCTACGTGTCCTCTTGACCCTATTCCTACCACCTTTTTTAAGGACATTTTTGAATCTGTGTCTGATGACATACTAGGCATTGTAAATCACTCCCTACTTAAAGGGATATTTCCAGCGGCGCTTAAAACTGCCCTGGTTAGACCCACCCTGAAGAAAAGTAACCTAGATCCTTCTGATCCAAAAAACTGTAGACCAATATCCAATCTCACTTTTCTAAGCAAAATTTTAGAAAAGGCATCATATAGACAGCTTCATGAATTCTTAGTCCTAAATAATAGGTATGACCCACTTCAGTCAGGTTTCCGATCATACCACAGCACAGAAACGGCTTTGCTTAAGGTAACTAATGACCTTAGGATAAATGCAGACTCGAAAAAACTCTCGATTCTTGTACTCTTAGACTTAAGTGCAGCCTTTGATACGGTAGACCACTCCATACTTATTGAGAGACTTGAAAACTGGGTTGGCCTCTCAGGTCCGGTCTTAAACTGGTTCAGGACTTACCTGGCTGACCGAGACTACTTTGTAGCCCTTGGTGACCATAAGTCAAAAAATTATAGCACAACCTGTGGAGTTCCCCAGGGGTCCATTTTAGGACCGTTGCTTTTTAGCCTATACATGCTACCCCTCAGTTCTGTTATCAAGAAGCATAGCGTTAACTACCACAGCTATGCTGACGACACTCAGCTTTATATCTCAGTAACTCCCAACAACTACAAGATGATCGACCACCTGATAGACTGTATTGCCGATATTAATATTTGGATGACACAAAACTTTCTCCAACTCAATCAAGAAAAAACTGAGGTATTGATCATTGGCGAGAAAACTGGGAGAGAGAAATTATCTGCACACTTGAAAACACTAGCTCTTAACACTAAGTGTCAGGCCAGGAATCTTGGTGTCATAATTGACCCAGATCTAAATTTTGAAACTCATATTAATAACACTATTAAAACATCCTTCTACCATCTAAGAAACATCACTAAGGTACAATCATTTCTCTCCCAGGCAGACACTGAAAAATTAATGCATGCGTTTGTTACTAGTAGGCTAGATTACTGTAATGCTCTCCTGACAGGTCTCCCCAAAAAAATGATAAATAGACTACAAATGGTTCAAAATGCTGCTGCTCGTGTCCTTACTAGGACCAAACGGAGAGCGCACATCACACCTGTCTTGAGATCACTACACTGGCTCCCTGTCAGTCATAGAATAGACTTTAAGATCCTTTTACTAGTTTATAAATCACTTCACTGTGATGCACCCAATTACATGGTGGACATGCTCATAAGATACACACCAGCTAGACCCCTACGGTCTAGTGGCACGGAACTTTTAATAGTGCCAGAGGCTAGGACAAAGAGATTTGGAGGATCAGCTTTTAGCATATATGCTCCTAGATTGTGGAACACCCTACCTGAGGGCCTGAGGTTGTCTAAAACTCAGGACATTTTTAAGCGTGACCTCAAAACCTACTTATTCAATGTCACCTTTTGATACTAAGGGAGACATTGGACATTATAGAACTAGGATCACTAGGCCATTACACCATACTCGTGTTTTGAGATTTGTGTTGACAGGAAAATAGACCCGGGTGCTGATGAGGCACTGTCAGCTCCAAATAGCACCTAGAGCAGTACTGGAACCGGTACAAGGGTGTACCAGGACCACCATCAGGTTGTATTGCTGTCATCTTTATTGTCTCTATTGTGTTGTTGCATCATAACTGTGCTTAAGTTTCTCTTTTGGCAGGACCTGTGACCATACTGGATGCAGAACGATGCAAATACAACACTAAATTTATGGACAGTGTGTACGCCGATAATATGCAAGGAATTTTTCCTGGATACATGGTGTACAGGTTTTTGCCCTTGCTTGCTTGCTTTGTGCCGGTGGTCCTTGGCCTCCCCTGGGGGACCGCTGGGTACTGGTAAGCAAACTGGCTAGTAGTCGCTCTATTGGTAGAGGGCTGCAAGGGATCTTTTCCTGGCTACATAGTATACAGGTTTTTTACTTTTGCCTGCTCGCGGCTCTGTCAGTATTGATTGATTGATTGACTGATTGACTGAACATTTTCATTGTGTGAAGCGCATTGAGTTGCATCTTGTAAGAAATGCGCTATACAAATAAAATTTGATTTGATTTGATTTGGTTGGAGAAAGAAATTGACCTTAGTGAATCTAGTAATCAGTAATCTACTCAATTTATCAATTTAGCCATCAAAACAATCACAAACATGGATTGACTAGATTGACATGGATTGAAAAAGGCGGACCATAAACAGGAAGTAGATTTACACTGCTCAGCTTGCCCATCAAAGAAACCACAAGCAATCAGAGAAGAAGAGATCAAGCAATTGACTGACCCAAGAGGATGTTCCTGAACAGGGAGTTGGCAGGGGGCTTATACGGCCATGTTTCATCCTTCTTTCAAGCTTGACAGGCGGCTAAGACTGATTGGCAGTTGTTATTTTAGCATGGTGGTGCAGAGTCACGAAGTAGAATATCAATGGCCTTCACCTGTGAACTTCCTATTGGATTTGTACCAAGTCATCATCATCATCATCATCATCAACCTCACTCTGACACCAGCCCAGTGATGTCCTTGAGTAAGAGTCACTGAACATCCAATGAGCACAGAGACAGTCATATATTTGTATCTTTGACCACAATGATAGTAGAATATATTTTGTGGAGATGAGCATTTAATCAAAGGGTTAAATGCTGAGGGTATAGTATGTTGTATTGTGCTTGTACCAAAAGCCTGCTGGAGCATTACCACAAATTGAGTTTGGGATTGAATGTACAGGAGAAAGTAATAAGTGCATGTGTGTTTCAATATACACTTATGTGAATATGGTGTGAGATTAAAAAAAGAAACAATCCTATCTGCTCTATTGTGTTTGCTAATTCAGGCCTCCCCTGATATACAGATGCTGTAACTTCACACCAGCTGACAGGGCACATTCCACCCTGTGGGTGTAACATTAAGATAGATGGTATGTAAGCTGACTGAACTTTGAGAGCTTGCCAGCAGACAGTCCATAGACCGTTATGTCTCCAAGCTTAAATGCAACTATTGTTAGAGTAAATTATTCAATAATGAAAGCCTGTTTCGTTTCAAGATGTATAAGAAAAGATATTTAATATTCTTCTGCAGAAGGAGGAAGTTTACAAGCACGTCAGACAAGTCTTGACAGTGAAAGTTCCTCGTCAAAGTAAAGTTCATTCATTTCATCTCAGTATTTATACAAACAGGTATCTTCAGGTAAGGGGTCCGCCCTCAGGTGAGGTTTAGACCAATCATGAGCAATGGGTGTGGACCTGTACATTTGATGAAGATGATTATGATGAAGGCTAGGGGGGAAGCGGCCCTCACTTTCTCCCAGGGAGACAAAAGGTGAAAACGGAACACAATGGCCACAACTGGTTCAGTCTGGTCTTAGAGCACTGGGTCTGGGGCAACACAAAGGTCCGAAACTGCTCTAGATGGTAGGGCAATCAGGTCTTTGTAATCATGTAAATGTGTCTATTGTCTTAGCCCATGTCAAGCCTCAAGTAGAGAAACTGGTTCTACTGTGTGACAACAGGAAATCATCTTCTACAGCCTGCTGCAGACATTCAACCCAAGATGATGTTTTTGATTCTTAAATGTAGCTTATTACATATAATAATTTTCTCTCACATTCCACACTTTTTTAAGATGTAAACAATTTGAAAAATATGGTTCAAAACATTTTTGGAGAAAGAATAACAAAAATTCATCACAACCCCAAAATCCTAAAATGAACAACCAAGCTTAAAATTAAGCACAGTACATCATACATAAGACAAAAAAATAATAAAAAATAAATCCAAACGACCGACGCCTTCTTGATTCTTGCATCTTCAGGGTCAGAGGTTACTAGCACTTGACCCCAGTTGGAGAATTTGCTTGGTCTTCAATCTCTTCCTAATCGGTCGTCGTCTGTCAGTGTCATTGAGGTTCAGGCAGTCGTCTGTCTCCTTCCATGTTGGACATGGTCTGGGGAGTGGTCTTTAGAACCATCGAAAACCATGATGCAGGCATTCACCAGCATCTTCACTAGTACAGGTGTCCACACTTTGGACCCTGGCTGGACTCACAGGTATCTGTTGACAGATCCAACAATCAGAGTAATTCATCCTCGAAGCAAAATCTCTCATGATACTATGTGTCTTTCCTCCTTGAAACGGCCATGCTCTGATTTGAAGGCTCGGTGGTCCGGGCTGTTGAAACTGGAACACTGTCGTCGATGGTCGTTTGGTGGTTCTCTGTCGGGCCTGGCACCCTGGTGGCTGCGTCCTTCTCTGTCGGGCCTGGCACCCTGGTGGCTCTGGTTCCTCCTCTGTCGGGCCTGGCACCCTGGTGGCTCTGGTTCCTCCTCTGTCGGGCCTGGCACCCTCTGGCTCTCTCTCTGGCGGGCCTGGCCACCCTTATCGTCATCTCCTCGGTGTTCTCTGGTGGGTCTGGTAACCCTGGTCGTCGTTTCCCTCTCTGGTGGCCCTGGTTCATCCCTCAATCATCTGGCTGGATATTGCGTAGCACGCCGTCTCTGGATTCTGGTAAAACGGCTTCCACTCTGAAATATATATCTCATTCTTGCCGTGGCAAAAATCAAGTGTATCTGCAATAATACAGGGCCACCACTGGTCTGTCTGAGGAGATGTAACGATGGTCAAACAGCCAAACTTCTTTCATTCAATTCTTTTATTTGACCTGCAGAGAAGACATATAAAACACAATTCTTCTCTGTTCTGCAACTCTTGTGAATCCATGAAGATGGCGGCCATGTTCTAGTCCCACCGTCTATGTATATTTCACGTCAGGATAATTTGTTTACAGAACGAACACAAATTTCCCTCAAACATTACAAATAACAATTACAAACAACATGTGGAGCGACATACCTGCAGAGAAGACATATAAAACACAATTCTTCTCTGTTCTGCAACTCTTGTGAATCTGCGCGTTCAAAATAACATACAATAAATGTTCTGTTTCACATCATCACAATACATGTAAAAACAAACAGCACAGTACTACACCAACATTTTCACCCTACATTACAAGATTCTCCATACAAACAACAAAACACGAGGAGCATTTCACATCACGCACATACCCATTAAGATGGCGGCCATGTTTCTGGCACCACCGCAAGTACGGCAACAAGAGAAGGACAAAAGAACGTGCAGACCTGCAGTACACCCAAACTCCAAAGGGGGGCTCCAACAACAACCAGGGCTGCTCAAAGCACGGCGAAACTCATCTACATTCACCACAACTAAACATACATTCCCAACTCTGTTACACCCACCTCCCCTGAATTTCGCCAACCTTGAGCAGCAACTATACATTTAAATACTACTTTTTACTTTTTACACTATTACATAGGGCCGCCAAAGGACAGGACAGCCAACTTGAAAAGTATCCTATAAGGATGAAGTGGAAAGAGAGGTAAACTATCTCTCCAACCAACTACTGGCGGTAGGATGCGTTCTACACCCCACAAGACCCTTTTTTTTTTCTGTGTATTACTAGCCTTTCAGAGGCCACAACCTCTTATGAAACAATCAGAATACCGAACAAACCTATATGTCATAGGATGTCAGTGTGCACAGTGTATACATGCACTGAACTGAGCTTCGGCTTATCTAACTGTGGAAAGCCTGGAACACTGACCTACAAACAGCTCGAATGTTTGACTTAGTGTCTTGGATAATGTCTTGTCCTGACATAGTATAAATCAATCTGTCAACTGGTTTGATAAGGCGACCAAACTTGGACTTGACCTGTGTGACTGTACTAGGATGTTCACACTGTGTAACAGAAGCTAGAGTGTCAGTACGCTGTGTGTCACTAGCATCATCTGTCTGATTTGTGTTACCAGAAACATCAGTACAATCATCAGCGCTAACCACAAATCTAGAATCAGAGTTAATGGACTGATCTACCATTTGCTCCTCAGCCATCTGCTCGGGAACCCTCTGAGGGGCAAACGAGACTGAAGACACTACAGTGTTAGTAGCCTCTGTCCGTGAGTGGTCAGGGAATGGTAACTGGGTGACCCACTCCAGGGTTCTTCCCTTGGGATCCTTGGGCTCTGGAACAGTCAAGGGAACATCCCTCTCCCGAACAGCTCTACCCCCATACTCCATGTCTTCAACCTCCCCTCCCTCACTCCCAGGACAGGAATCCACTCTCTCCGACTCGAACGCGGTTCCTCTACTCACTTCCCCAGGCAAGGAATCCTGTTCCACTTCCGACACGGACATGTCACTTGGCTCATTTGATGTATGAACAGCAGACAGGGATGAAACTGGGTCAGAGATCACACTCGTATCATACACCGGCAGAAAGTTCACCAACAACAATAGATTACGGTGGACTACCTTCTCTCGTCCAGTGACAGTGTCTTGTATCCTATATGTGTGAGTCTCAGAGTTCCTATCCACCACAGTGTATACAGTAGACTCCCAACGGTCAGCCACCTTTCTCTTTCCTCTCTCTCTCTTGTTCGCCAACAGCACACGGTCTCCGACGTCAATGGTGGGCCCTTTCACTCGTCTGTTGTAGAGCTCTGTGTGACGGTGCTGTTCTTTTATGACATGTTCCTGGGCTATGACCATAGCTTCTCTCAGATCCTTCGTGAGAGACATCACATACTTGTCGTAGCTGACCACAGCTGGATCATTCAGGACTGTCCGGAAGAGTATATCGACAGGGAGACGAGGAGTACGCCCGAACATCAGATAGAAAGGTGCATAGCCAGTTGACTCATGCGCTGTGCTATTGTACATGAACGTCAGAGTTTGCAAACGCCTCGGCCAGTTGATTTTTGCCTCTGGTTCAAGCGCTCGGATCATGTTACCGAGAGTTCTATTGAAACGTTCCACACTACCGTTACCCATCGGGTGATACGGGGTTGTGTGCGACTTTCTGACACCGGAGACTCTGAGCAGCTCACTCACTAGTTGACTCTCGAAGCTAGCTCCCTGGTCGCTATGGATACGTTCTGGGAACCCAAAGACGCAGAAGAACTTGTCCCATAGAACTCTCGCCACCTGTTTGGCTGACTGATCTTTGCAGGGGAATGCCTGGGCCATTCTTGTAAAATGGTCAGTAACAACTAACACATCAACTGACTTGTTCCTTGAGTCCTCCGCTGACCAGAAATCAATGCAAACCAGCTGAAGTGGCCTGGTTGATGTGATACTCTGCAAAGGCGCCCTCGCAGCAGGTTCAACTGTCTTACTAACAATACACCGCTGGCAGTTACGGACGTAGTCTCTTACGTCTCTGTCGAGGTTGAGCCAGAAGAACCTCTGTCTGGCCAAGCCAAGACTCCTGAACTGACCTTGATGGCCAGCATGGTCATGAACACCTCTCAGAACTTCAACTTTCTTAGACTCAGGAACCACATACTGGCGGCGTTTTGACTTCACGACTTGATCCCTCGAGACTCTGTAGAGTATCCCATTGCTCACAACAAGTTTCTCCCAGTGCTTCAGGTACCTCATGACTGTGACTGATTCCTTATCTCTCTCTCTCCTGGAGGGTCTCCGATGTCTCTCCACATAGTACAAGACTCGAGAGAGAGTCCTGTCTCTGAGCTGTTCATCCCGGAGTTCCTTCTCACTGTAAGCAGGAAGTGAGTCCTGACCACCTGAGACTAACTGAGGCAAATGGTGCAAGACTGCTACAGCGCGCGTTCTTGCTCCGACCTCCCACAGATCGTCATATGACTGTAGAACAACAGACACTTCATCCATCTCCATAGACTGAGCGTGGACATGCAGAGGTGATGGGACACTTTGAGCGTAACTCTCTGCCTGGCGTGGAGTGTCACCACTATCATTGGACGACCGGAAGGCGTCCTGTACAGAAGCACTCGACACATCCTGGACTTCGGAGAGGAGATTCTTGTAGGGCTCTTCAAGTAATCTGTGACTGACTCTCTGCTTGACGAAAGGCACACGACTCAAGGCATCAGCGACAACATTCTGTGGGCCTGGCACGTACTTGATGTCGAAGTTATAGCTCGCTAACTTAGCCACCCATCGTTGCTCGCAGCAGTCCAGCTTGGGCTTCGTCATGATATGAGTCAATGGATTATTGTCCGTCCAAACAGTGAAATCATGCCCCTTCAACCAATGGCTGAACTTGTCACAGACACTCCACTTCAAGGCTAGGAATTCCAACCGATGGGCTGGGTAGTTTCTCTGAGACTGAGAGAGGGACTTGCTGGCGAATGCGATTGGCCTCGCTCGGTCTTCACCCTCTTGGATCTGCGACAGGACAGCACCGATGCCATCAAGGGACGCGTCCGTTGACAGCATGAAGGGACGGCTGAAGTCAGGGTGAGCCAGGACAGCCGTCTCAACCAGCGCCGTTTTCAGCTTCTGGAAAGCCTGCTCCGTTTCGGGGGTCCAGTCAGTAACATTCAACTTCCTGCTTTGTGACCTTTGTTTGGACTGTTTCACCTTCCCTTTTCTCTTCTGGCCCGTCAACAGAGAGAAGAGAGGCTTTGCAATAGCGGAGAAGCTAGGCACAAAGTGCTGGTAATAATTGATCATCCCCAAGAAAGATCTGATTCGTTTCTGTGAGGGGGTTACACCGTCCGCTTCCATCAGGTCAGCACTTGTCATCTTTGCGATGCTCTCAACTTTGCTGGGATCAGTCAACACACCGTTGTCATTAATTATGTGGCCGAGGAATTTGACGGATTTCCGGAGAAAAAAACACTTCTTGGGGGCCAATTTCAGGTTATGACCACGCAGTCTACTGAACACCATCTCCAAGCGTTCCAGAGCTGTCCTCTCATCAGGGGCATACACCAATAAATCATCCAGATAAACCAGTAAGCTCAGATAGTTCTGGTCTCCGAAAATGCTAGTCATCATACGCATGAAGCTCCCAGGACTATTACAGAGGCCCTGCGGGAGGCGATTATACTCATACAAGCCCATAGGTGTTGTAAAGGCAGAGTACTTTCTGTCATCCTCGTGTAGTGGCATGTTATAAAACCCTGAGGTTAGATCCATAGTACTAAACAAGGAGTTACCTCCAAGTGCAGCTAAGCAGTCGGCCTGGTGAGGGAGAGGGTGAGCATCCTTCAGGGTCCTCTTGTTCAGCCAGCGAAAGTCTGTACAGATACGGAGATCTCCGTTCTTTTTCCATACAAGAACCAACGGAGATGCATATTCACTGGTTGACTTCCTGATTATATCTTTCTCCTCCATCTCACTCAGTACTTGGCGCAACTTCTGATACTGACTGGGGGGCACTCGTCTGAATGGGAGCCGGAATGGCCTGTGATCTGAGAGGTGAATGCGATGTATGAAGCCCTTTGCCTCTCCACAATCCAGGTGATGGCGTGAGAAGATGTCCTTGTAGCGCACAACCAGGTCAGCCATCTTGCTTCTACACTGTTCAGACACGTCACAGGAGTGTATGTCGAGCCCACTCAATCCCATGTACTTCAGTTCCTCATCAACAGTGCGGGCCGCATTTTCACTGGACGGGGTTACTTGACAGCAACTGAGTAGTGGGACCTCAGCAGGTCCGGTCTCATCCATGTCCTCGAGCGCAATGCAGGAGAAGACGTCGGCCAATTTAGCATTGCGTCTTACCAAGACGGGCCTGTCGGACGAGTTGATCAGCTTCAATGGAACCCATCCGTCTCCCCACAAAGGAGTAACAACTCTGGCCACCAGAACCCCTCTTGGAGCTGAGCGACACGATGTGGGCTCTGTCATCACAGCGCTACCAGGAGACACAATAGTGGACTTGGGTAGCTTGCCCCACATCAGGTACTCCCGACCAGGCTCAAGACACACGGCTGAGTTGCACCTGACTGTGCCTATCTTGTCAGGTATGACGTCACCTCGCCAACGGTTCAGACCAGCGAGCATCGAGAGAAACTGTTCAGATTCTGGATCGCCAGCAGGACAGGGCGTAGACACAGCCTTCCAGTAGCCATCACATTGCTTATACTGCCGGAGGATATATTTAATAACATTGGTGCCTAGTATCAACTCATCATGCTGGCCTTCAACTACCAGAGTGGGAACCATAATCCTACAGCCATACACCTCCATTTCCACGTTGAAAGCTGACTCAGGCTTGACACGGCGACCACCACAGCCAACAAGCACCACATTTGAACTGAACTGGTTATGCTCTGTAGCAACTCCAACCTCTCTAAGCTTTCCCTCTGCCGTCTTACTCATTGTACAAGCCATAGACCCACTGTCTAGCATAGCATTTAGAGTCACTGTATTACCAACTGTCACAGGTGTGTAGAAAAGGCTGTCACTACCACTAATTGTATGCGTATTCTGATAAACAATATCTTCAGAGTTATCACTTGAGCTTTTGAGAGCTATATACACTGTCTCAGCACTAGATTCGTCCTCACAATGGGAGTTTACTTGGCGACCTATACTTTCTCCCTCTGAATACAGGCCACCTAGTTTCCCTGAGGCTGAGGTGCTCGGGACGACCTGGTGGGACACTCAACTTTTGTGTGACCTGGGGCTAAACAGACAAAGCACAGCTTCCCTGACATGCAGTGTGAGATGGTAGTGTGTCTACTGTCATCACAGACTCGGCAGGCCTTCTCACGGGCGCCACCCTGGTATCTTCCGCCACGAGGAGCACTGTCACGCTGCTGCACTTTCCCCATCATCTGCTCCAGCCTCTCCATAATGCGAGCAAGAATCCTGTCTTCAGATTGCTGAGTGTTCTGGGCCACAGCAGTCGCGGAGGAGTGGCACGGAAGCTGGCCTAAAGCATGGTCCTGGGAAGGAATGAGGGTAGAAGGCAGACACTGTGTGTGGTACACTGGACTATGGGCAGGAGCAGGGGGGTACTGGGTGGAACACTGCTCAGACACAGACTGAATCGAAGGCTCTGGATGAGACTGCACAGTGTGGAGGGCGGTGGCATGGCTCTTCAATGGCACAGAACTACCGGTCCTGCCAGAGGCTCTCAGCTCTCTCTGATAATTATCAATCTTCAACTGTATGTCTCGTGAGCTCCACTCCTCAATAGCCTTGCATTCCAGAATACGGGATAGTCCAGAGTCCGGGCAATGCCTGACAAACATCCGTGCTACCTCTTCACCCACGTTCTCCATCCTCCTACCTTGTCTGCGAAGGCCCTCACCAGCTACATCAGCTGCTTTGTTGATCCTCAACCAGTAGTCTACAGGGTTCTCATTGGGTCTGGGTAGAGTGGCATAGAAATCTGACAACGGGAGGCATGATGACACATCACTGAAGTACTTGAGAAGGATATCATAGATGAGATCAGGGTTCTGCTTCACATCAAGTGTCTGATCACTTCGCAAACCAACCCTCACAACATCCTTTGCCTTACCCATCAGCCTTGCCAGTATCTCCTCAGCCTGTTCATGCATTGGACATTTCTGCTTTCTCAGATAAGCTTTAGACATGTCAATCCAGTCCTGGATTGAACACTTATCAGAACTATCACCTCGGAACATTGGTGGTTCCCTGTCTGATGTTACATTCACAGTAACGCACGGAACCTCCTGTCTAACAACATTAGGATCAGTTACAGGATCTGGAGGCGATGTGCAGTTGAGGTGTGCACTGCTCATACTACTTGAGTGAACTACACCAGCTGAAATTAACTTGGTTACAATGGACTCGCCAATCTGAGCACCTAGCTGACCCATCATGTCTGAAAGGTGATGAAGAGCTTCAGTGTCATTAACACTGGGTGTGGATGTGGGAGGAGCCTCCCCTGTAAACTGTCCGACAGCAGCACAACCTGGGTCCTGACCTGACCCTGTGCCTCTACCACTGTCAGTAAACAACTGGGAACACCCCACCTCCCTACTATTCAACCCACCGATGACAGCACTGTCTGCTCTGCTCTGACATGCCCCCCATGCACCCCTCCCCATAGGCAACACTGGACTGGCAAAAATCTCATCATTAAAACCTGGCCTCTGAGCCATAGTGGTACAGACTTGCGTTGTGTAATATTACTGAATGAAAAAAAAATATATAATAATAATGTTTAAAAAAATATATAAAGTTACAGCAGGACATAAAAACCAAAACAATCAAAGCACTTTTTAAACTGATGTAATCACAGACCTCAGACTGAATGACCATTTACTATAATACTCTGACCACACTTGATCTATCACACTAAGACCTGGCATCCACGCAGCATCCACGGAGATCGGCGTTCAGCTGATCTTGAGATCGACGTGTCACGGCACCAGTGTAACGATGGTCAAACAGCCAAACTTCTTTCATTCAATTCTTTTATTTGACCTGCAGAGAAGACATATAAAACACAATTCTTCTCTGTTCTGCAACTCTTGTGAATCCATGAAGATGGCGGCCATGTTCTAGTCCCACCGTCTATGTATATTTCACGTCAGGATAATTTGTTTACAGAACGAACACAAATTTCCCTCAAACATTACAAATAACAATTACAAACAACATGTGGAGCGACATACCTGCAGAGAAGACATATAAAACACAATTCTTCTCTGTTCTGCAACTCTTGTGAATCTGCGCGTTCAAAATAACATACAATAAATGTTCTGTTTCACATCATCACAATACATGTAAAAACAAACAGCACAGTACTACACCAACATTTTCACCCTACATTACAAGATTCTCCATACAAACAACAAAACACGAGGAGCATTTCACATCACGCACATACCCATTAAGATGGCGGCCATGTTTCTGGCACCACCGCAAGTACGGCAACAAGAGAAGGACAAAAGAACGTGCAGACCTGCAGTACACCCAAACTCCAAAGGGGGGCTCCAACAACAACCAGGGCTGCTCAAAGCACGGCGAAACTCATCTACATTCACCACAACTAAACATACATTCCCAACTCTGTTACAGAGACAGTTAACAAATAAAAAAAAAACTGCAACAGAATTTTATGTCTAATCAAACCAACATCTTAATATTAAAATAGGAAACGGTAGAACATTTTCGTGTGATTTGAAAATCATAAACAAATGTGTCATGTTTTATGATGTCAAAATATACTTACTGAAAAATCATTCAAAAACAAGAAAAACCAGGGTTAATTGTTAATGAGTTAGTGGGAGTTAGCAATCAAAAATATAGTATTTTATGAGCCTCTGATACGACAGGCCACATGGTTCTTTTTTCAATACATCATGGTCTGAACAATGCATGAATACCAAACAGATCTATATAATTTTGGACAGGTTTATGCAAAAAACTCAAAGTGGAGAGTGATCAGTTCTCCCAGAGTTTCACACATAAACCCACCTTCTTGAGAATAGAAATAACTCTCAGGGTCTTTCTGCGCAAAAAAGCAGCTCCCCCTGACTTGGGTTAGAAAATATAAAACCTTGCCTAATGCAAAAATTTGTTTTTAAAATAGAAAAACAGAAACTCGAAAACCACTAGGGTCTCTTTTCACAACAAGAAAATTCAAAACTCAACAATTTTCCTAAAAGTGTCGGAAAACAAGAACATTCTTAAACCATCAAAGATATACAAAAACTGGAGCTGTACATGGAGAAACAACAATTATAGACTATTTCCTAAAATTGCTGCTGTGGTGTCGGGCAGAATCTGTAGGAATGGTTGCCCCCACAATTATAACATGCAAAACCCTTATCACCCCACTGTCCGAAATGTGTCCGTGGCCGGCCACGCTGCTCTCCAGAACGTTTCTCCTGTCCCTCACAAAATCCAATTTGTGCAGAATGAGTCATATGTTTCTGTTTCCCATGGTTAGGAAACCTTTTTGACGTCGGACAGGATCTATAGGAATGGCCGCCCTTACCACAATTATAACATGCAAAATCCTTGGGACAGGATCTATAGGAATGGCCGCCCTTACCACAATTATAACATGCAAAATCCTTAACAACCTGCTGCCTATTATTTGTTTGTGGCTGTCTATGTTGTTCTCTCACCTCATCTGAACGCCACAGCCGATAAACTTCAATATGAGCTTCCCAGGTAGGATCATCTTCTCCTGTGGGACCTCTAGGATTTGCACATCGGATCATTGGCATAGAAACATTTTCTGCACTATTCTGCTCTCTTTGCCTAGCTTCCTGTCTAGTGTTAGGCCGTGCAGGCTGCTCAACAGGTAATGGGGTCACAGGTAAAGGGGGTGCATATTCCGGGGGAGCTGGACGGAGTGGGGATCCTAGCTGTGTTGAGAGATTTTGAAGGTCAGGGTACAGGGGCAGAGGATCTAAATCCATGCTATTGGTTGGAGGTAATACTTTATCTTCCTGCTCTTTTACTTTCTGTAGCAATTTCAAAAGTAAACCCTCTTCTGAGTTCTTGTGTTTGTCCTCTGCCATGCGTTCCCACTTTCTAAAACAATCCCAATTTATCTCATTCTTTGCTTTCTTTCCTACAGATGTTTTCTCAAAAGTCTCCAATTCTATTCTAATCCCATTTAACATGCTAACGCTCAGTGTCCCACATGTAGCAGGAAAAGATGAATATTTGGACCATAACCCAATATGTTTAACAGCAGATAAACCCCATTTGTCTGCCATTATCTTAGCAGGACCAAGAAGTGGTGTCACTCTCTCTGAACGACTTGATTTTATACCCATTTTAAACTCAAAATCAAGATATATTCAAAGGAACAATATAGATACAAATAGCACTATTAGTTAAAATAGCTTAAAAAAACACACAAGGAATGAAAACAGCTGTAATGTCTTATCACAAATAAGAAAATTCAAAACAATTACAATACAATACACAAACAAACTTGGTCTGTGGAGATTAGACTCTGGGCTTCAGGGGAGGGGTGGCTGGTAGGTCTTTTACATATGCACTGAGTCAACAGAAAAACTGAAGTATTAACACTGATTAACTAATTAAAACTGGAGTTCAGAACTTTGGTTAGCTCAATGAAACTCTATATTCATACATGGAAAATTCAGAACTTCTGGTTGGCTCAATGAATTTTATGGATAAATACTGAAAATGTGTTCCCACCTCCCCACTTTTACACAGAACTAACCTCTGTGTAATAAAAAACCCAATCCTAGATCAACCTAGGATTATTTTTAGACCTGTGTTAACCAATATGTTGGATCTTAGTTAACCAAGATATCAATATGTTGGACCTTAGTTAACCAACTTGGACCTTTGTTGACCAAGATATCAATATGTTGGACCTTAGTTAACCAACTTGGACCTTTGTTGACCAAGATATCAGCTGATTTGGATCTTTGTTAACCGAAAAACAGCAAAGTCTTATCACAATCAAATGGCACTAGTTAACCACTGTTCACGATCGTTTAGACGCCATGGACCTGTTGTTAACCATGATCAGAAAGATACACGTATATATATATATATATATATCATATACACAAAAAGAGTAGTCTTATGATTTTGCCAGGTGCAATTATAGCCACGATAACATGTAAATCGTCTAAAAACGCCACAAGCCTTGCATCACAAAGTGCACCCGGAAACAAAAACCCCTCCAATCGGATATCTTTCTCCGATTAAATACCGTTCCGTATACAAATGAAAATCGACAGGCTTACCCTTGTTCGTGTAGTACGTTGACAGCGTGCTAAGGCCCTGATCATCTGCTCTCAGCCAATCCCAAAAAATAGAGGGGATCTCTTGACCGCGTCACTTGCTAGGTGAAACGGGAGAGCTCCGTCTCAAAAACAGCTCGTCAGCTGAAATGGCTGAAAACGGATAGAACAGGATACCTCCGCAGCCGCTCCCTTTGTTTCCTCGTCGCCAACTTGTTAGAGTAAATTATTCAATAATGGCAGCCTGTTTCATTTCAAGATGTATAAGAAAAGATATTTAATATTCTTCTGCAGAAGGAGGAAGTTTACAAGCACGTCAGACAAGTCTTGACAGTGAAAGTTCCTCGTCAAAGTAAAGTTCATTCATTTCATCTCAGTATTTATACAAACAGGTATCTTCAGGTAAGGGGTCCGCCCTCAGGTGAGGTTTAGACCAATCATGAGCAATGGGTGTGGACCTGTACATTTGATGAAGATGATTATGATGAAGGCTAGGGGGGAAGCGGCCCTCACTTTCTCCCAGGGAGACAAAAGGTGAAAACGGAACACAATGGCCACAACTGGTTCAGTCTGGTCTTAGAGCACTGGGTCTGGGGCAACACAAAGGTCCGAAACTGCTCTAGATGGTAGGGCAATCAGGTCTTTGTAATCATGTAAATGTGTCTATTGTCTTAGCCCATGTCAAGCCTCAAGTAGAGAAACTGGTACTACTGTGTGACAACAGGAAATCATCTTCTACAGCCTGCTGCAGACATTCAACCCAAGATGATGTTTTTGATTCTTAAATGTAGCTTATTACATATAATAATTTTCTCTCACACTATTAAACTCCTTGTCCTTGAAAGATGCTGTATGACCCTTAGCTCTCTACATTTTTGCCCTTGCCATGTCCGTAACCACACATGCCAGCCAGGTGTGACCAACTCTGACTGAATCAAGCGTGTTAGTCCTGGGCTCAATCAAAAGCTTACAGACTCAAGACCCGCCACCCTTACAACAAGGCAGCACAAGCCATGCTCAACTCCACCTCTGAGGACATCTCCAGAGATGCATGGTTGGCAGCAGCTTGGAAGCAGGAGTGGGAGTCAGCCGGGCCCTCCCGAATCCACCGCTACATCTGGGACCCAGGAGATGGCGCCATTGGAGGAGACGACCTACCACGCCGGCAATGGACCACACTGAACCGTCTACGAACTGGTGTCGGTCGCTTTAAAACATCAATGAAGGCGTGGGGCCTGGCGGACAGTGCGGCATGCGAGTGCGGTGACCCAGAGCAGACCGCCGACCACATAATCACCATCTGCCCCTTATATAGACCACCCTCAGAAGCCAGCCTCTTCGACCTAGAACCAGAGATGCGGGCATGGCTACGCGACACCGAGTTGGACCTCTGACGTTACACGAAAGAAGAAGAAAAGCTTACTCTCCAGGAAAGGAGTTGACCATCCCTGATATAAAGCTATTTTTCTAATCACATATTCTCCACTTCAGAGAGAGAGAGAAAGAGAGAGAGAGTGCACATAGATACATACACACTGACCGCTGTCCTGTGTCTGTGTGTGTGTGTGTGTGTGTGTGTGTGTGTGTGTGTGTGTGTGTGTGTGTGTGTGTGGGTGTGTGGGTGTTCCTCAGAGCGGCCCATGGGATGATCTCCATGCTGAAAATGCTAAAACTGCCATCCCCCTTTCCATCTCTTAATGAACGTGGTATTACTGCTATTTAAACATTTAGTTTTGCGCATATTGAGTAAAATACTGTGGCTGAGGAGGGGGCACGCACACATGCAATGACATTTTTACCACATTTAAGTCACTGACACCGAAGTCACTGACGCTGTGGGGATGCTAAAGTTGTCCCCATATGATAAAATCCACCATCCCCCCTGATTTTCTTTTACAACTTGAGTACTGCATACAAGGGTAGGTAGAAGGCTAGATGACCATAGGTAGACCATATTGTGGATATGGTACTATTTATTAGTAGTAATATGAATAATAATAAAATAGTTATCTTCTCTTTTTAGTAGTAGTATTGTTATTATTATTATTATTATTACTAGTTCAAGGATTTAAGCAGAGGAATATGTTTGAAGTTTGACAAAGAGTAGAGATCATGAGTGAGAGACAGAGACGGTGATGAGATTGAACCAGTAACGGTAGCAACGGTACTGTTCAAGTGTGTAGTTGTGCACCATGTCCGTATACTGGAAAATGTGGTATGCTAATGAGCAGCAGAGGTCAGTAGTGTCCAAGTACAAAAGGCACCATCAAGAGGGCACAACAGCGGCTATACACCCTGAGATGCCTCAGGAAAGAACACAACAAGCAGGAGATACTGGTGGCCTTCTACCACGGCGCAGTGGAGAGCATCCTCACCTACGGCATCTGCAACTGGTTCTACAGCTGCACAACAGCGGAGAGAAATGCGCTACAGAGAGTCGTGAGAACAGCACAGAAGATCAACGGCGCCCCCCTCCCCTCTCTGGAAGAGCTGTACAACACACGCTGTCTCAGGAAGGCCTCCAAGATCTCCAGGGACCCGACCCACCCTGGGCATGTACACTTTATCAGGCTGCCCTCGAAAAGGAGGTACAGGACCCCGGCCGCTAAGACAAACAGACTGAAGAACTGCTTCTACCACAGGGCCGTCAAGGCCCTGAACACAGCAAAGACCTAAGTTCTGGGCCCAGGACAGTCTGGACGGATTGTATGGCAGCTAGTGCTGAGGCACAAACATGTACATTTCAAGCCTGCAAACTGTGACACTTTAAATAACGTGAAAAAATACTATTGTGCAATATGACAACCCTAGTTGACTATCTGTGCAGTATAGTACAGTGGATTGTGTACATAGCCTTTATTTATGTAAACCAGCTCCTTACCTTCTTGTGATTTTATTCTTTTTCTAAAAGTGCTTTTTTTTTTTCCTTTCCTAACACCAGGGGAGCCACCCCTCCTAAATTTCGTTGTTTGGTACCTGTACTGTAGCAATGACAATAAAGTCCATTCATTCATTCATTCATTCAAGTAAAGACAGACTGTGGACATATCTTGACTTTGTTATGTGTCAGTAAGTGTATCAAGCACAAAGAATGCTACCAAAGCATAGATTCTACATTATCGTCAGGCTACATATACCACAGGTCTTTCCCAGAGATCTCCCCCACTGTCATCAATACCTCACTGATGTCTTCCAGGAACCAATGGCAGCAAGCTACCCTGCAAGTGTGCCGGCACACTCATTGGGAGCAATTTGGGGTTCAGTGTCTTGCCCAAGGACACCTCAACAAGTGGGCAGCCGGGGATCAAACCGCCAAACTACCAACCTTACAATCATTAGATGCCATGTCTTAGGCTTTTGAATTGTATGTGCTGTACAGTAAGAGCTGATTATGTCTGTGTACCTGCATATTTGATTTTGTGTTTGTTTATACTGTATATATCGTGTTTTATAATGTGTTACATGCTATGTCTTTTATACAGCTGCAAAGAAAATTGACCAAGACTGGTAGAATAATGTTTTCTGAATCTGAATCTAGCATTTCCCCCGAGGAAGATACTTAATTTCCATGAAAACAAAAAACACTAGATACAGTCCTGCGATTTATCTCTATATTTAGATATTCACTCTATCGTACAGTAGCTACAGTATAGTATTCAATCATGACACCGGAAATATAGGCTAGTCATACTTTTGTGACAAAGGCACTCTTTTTTTATTAACGAAAACATTAAGCTGAGAGAGAGAGAGAGACAAGCCTCTGAAGGTGAAAAGCAGAGAGAAACTTTTGTCAGTCCCCCTGTATAGTAGTGAAAGGGTACATTGGGAGTGGGGTCTCCAGTACAGAGGGTAGGATGGGTTTTTCATTGAGCCAAACAAACACACACACACACACACACACACACACACACACACACAGGCACTGACACAAGCCTTGCTCCTGACTTAAGGGAGAGCAGTACTGTGAAGGAGTGGGATATCTACACAGCACCGGCTAATCAGGACCAGGTGTGGGCCTTCTTGGGGTGGGGGGGGTCATAGGGGGGTCATAGGCTACTATAGGATTGTGCTCTATCCTCCAGTACAGAGGCTAATCAGTCACTACTCGTGTGGCTGAATCAAGCCCTTGTTGCAGCTCGGCGCTGTGCTTAGTGTAGCTCTCCAGGACCTCCGACAGGGCCTTAATGAGGCCTGACAGGGCCTCCAGGACCTTCGACAGCTCCGCCAGCGTAGCCTTTCGTGTGGCTGAATCAAGCCCTTGTTGCAGCTCGGCGCTGAGCTTAGTGTAGCTCTCCTGGACCTCCGACAGGGCCTTGTTGAGGCCTGACAGGGCCTTGTTGAGGCCTGACAGGGCCTCCAGGACCGACAGCTCCGCCAGCAAAGTCCCCATGTTGCCCTCGTAGGTGCTGTACATGTGGTACATCTGCTGGCAGATCTCATACACCTGAGAGACAGGAGAGCACAGCACATGATGAAACATGATATTTTTTTCAACTAAGTTTGAACATTTATTTACATCTTTCGGGAATAAAAGTCTGAACATTTTGATTGGTTGCACTGACTTGTTCCCACTTTCACCAGCTACTGTCACATTATACACTTTTAAGGATGAAGTGAGATCCCCAGGGACAGGATAGCACACATAAGACATACACACCTTTTCTTTTTTTTCTGAGTGGGGCAGTCCCGCCCATATTTTTAATTTCATTGGATAGAGACAGTGAAGATAGACAGGAAAGTAAGGGGAAGAGGGCATGTCAGCAGGGCATGGGCCAGATTCTAACCCATACCGACATGGGCATATGTGTGCACTGTAGACCGTGGTGCTAGACCACTGGACCACCCCAGGCCACTAATATAGACTTTTAAGGATTTCACTCATCTGAGGGATAGGATAGCACACATAAAACATAATGTACACTTTTAAAGATCACACTCACCTGAGAGACAGGATACAGCACATAATATAATAAGACATGACACTTACACTTTTAAGGACAGTTTTCCCCCCCTGAGAATGTAACCTAACCAGAAACACCTCCTGTTCCTATATGGGTATAGCTTGTATAGTTAGTACACTATACACAGTTATAAAATATATGTTTATCAAGTTTCTTGAAGCACATTTTGAAAGTTAACTGTTAAATATGTGGTCATGTTAAGGAGTGATGTTGGCAAAGAAAGCAGTGGTCATTCCATACTGGATTAAATGTATGGATACCTTATATATCATCTTGTCTTGAAAGTTCATCACGTCCATCATTTTCTGGTCTGTCATGGGGCTGTCGTATATTTTTCCAACCAGGTCTTCGACCTTTCTGCCAATGTCATTTATCCTTGATCTAGAGCAAACACACAGTCCTACTCCGTCAGTCTGCGACATTAGCGGACACTCTTTATGTAAGCCTATGACTTTCAACCTATGGTGAACAATTATAGAGTTGAGATAAGTGTCTTCAGTTTTTAGACTGACGCCCATGTAGCCGCACAGCGCACACCCATATCCTAAACGTTATAGAAGGGAAGAGTAGGCAAACACATGTATTTTCTGTTTTCTACCTACTCTACCTTATCTGTTGGTCTGGAGTCTCATCCATGCTCATTAATGAGGATGTCTCACTCATTGATGAGTCAGTGCCTAGCCCCTCACCTGGATCCACCTGGGAACAGAGGATAGAGGATAGAAACCACACATGCAGTGAAGCACTCAGGTCAGGTCCAACAGAAAAGATGATGTTCACTACACACATGAATATGCTGGAAAATGTGATGAATGTTTAGAGGGGTGTACAGGCTACCAGTAGCCTACCTGAGGAGGTTCGAGTCTGGGTTTAGGAGTTGACTGTGAGGTGGAGGGAAGTTTGTCAAATGAAAAATCATCCATTTGAAGATGGGACAGGTCGCTCTCTGTACCTATTAGAAAAAGAAATGGTCATGTAGGTTCCCCCTATGCATTAGCCATGCATTGAACTCATAGTTCAGGTCTGGTGATCGTCAGGGCGGCGGTGTTTCATTACTTTCGGTAGTGAGAGGGGGAAATGTGTCTGGCTAGCTACTAGCTACTAAGCTAAAGTCGACTTTCACAACGCAAAAAGACGAAGCACAGCCTGTCCTCATACATCAGACAAGCTTACACATGAACATTTATTCGTTCATATGTTCGTTTGGTACTGACAGCTCGATAGCTCTACCTCTAGCTAGCCTTCGACAGATTGCGAGCCACAGCTCATTTGAAAGAAACAATACCTCGTCGCTCGTCAATGCTATGAGGTTTATAGAAAAACTTCTGAGTATAATGTCATTAAAACATACTTACGCTTCTGCGAAATAAACTGACGGTTTATATAACCTTTTATACAACTTCTAGCGACTCTTGTTTTTTGATGGGACCGAAGGCTTTCCACAACGAAGGCTGCGTTCGTAAATTCGCTCTGAGAGCGCCGGAGCGCACACTGGGTTCAACGTCACAAAGGGACCAAGTAATTTGGTTGGACAAGAAGCTCTCCATGAATGCTGATCAGATTTCCAGAGCGTATTTACGAACGCACCCGAATGCTTTTTCATTTCCCCGGGAAATCTCTCACGCGGTGCCTAATCATTCATATCGATCATTCATAGATTATTGCTTTAGCCCCAGCCTGGTATAGACTAGACTGAGTGTATTGTCATGTCATATCATGCTAGTAAATAAAATAAAAAAATTGTGGACGGGAGTAATTAATTAGTTAGCTCCAGTCTCCAGAGTGTATTTATTTGGATTGAATGACTGATTCAACTGAATGTCAAGCACCATTTTGTCTTGACTGTCTCAGTCAATTTAAATCATAGTGTATTTACTGACATGGTGGGAACTGGGAAGTGGATTAGGACGGGAGGTAGACCATAATCAGAGACTATAGCCTAATCCTTCAAACCTGCCTCTGCTCTCCAGAGCTCTGCCAGTGGAGCCTACGTCAGTACCGTGGACAGCGGTCACTTGTGCGTGTGCTGCTGTCCACGAAGATCAAATCAATTTATGCGTAAAATGTTTCTCTAAGATTGTTTTTATGATCTGTGCTTGGTAACAAACAGTTCAACATATTATCTAAGCTTTATTCAAATATGTTTATGAAATGGCACCATCCAATCGAGGATTCTACCGCTGAACTCCCACCTTTCATCTGACATCTGAATAACTTGAACCGCAAGGTCAACTGCAGTCTTCTTTTAAAATGACTTTTTATTTATTTTATTTTATTTAAAATCAAAATGTGTGTTCAGTTGCAACTGATAAATTACCATTTCTAGCCTACTTTAAGATAGACTGAATTGTGAATTGTCTGTCATCCTAAAACACTTACATATTGGAATGACTTATAGCCTATGCCAATTGGTTGACGTTAGAAATCAATTCATTAACCTTTTCATTAATCTCACTAACTCTGTGAATGTAGGTCTGCAACGCTGACTCATTTCAAATGCTGGATTAAGAGAGGCCAACTCTGGAATCAAACAGCGGGCATTGGCTACTGCAGAGTCATTTCCTCATGATATAACCTACAGCAGTTCCAAAGCAGTGGATGTCTATACAATGGGAACCATGGAGAAGTTTAACTACACAGATAAATCAGGAAAATTCTTCGAATATGTTAATATGTTAATATGTAATTAACTTGTACAATAGCAGATGGTTTCAATTTCAAAAAGATACACAGGAAGGAGTCTCTCTCTCTCAGGAAAGAGTGCATTTGTTGGATAGAGGATTTCAATTGTTACTGTATATATGTTGATATGTGGCCCATAACCTAATCGTTAGTTAGGTCATTTGTTCATTGATAAAAACAGAAATGCATTTTGATAAACTGATAGAACCCATGAGGGAGCCAGTGTGGACTACAGAAGCATAGACATTCATCTTTACACTCTTATCTCACCATCCACCTGTACCTCTCCACAGAGGCCTTGCTGGGCCCCGTCGAAGAGACCGTCCAGAAGGATGGTGACCTAAAGGGAGCCAGCCTGCTGGACACGCCCGCTGCCGTCCCCCACACCCACCCAAACGCCTTTCACGTCTGGGACCAGGACGATATCATGATACCCCTGAGCACTGACTACAGCCCCCAGGCCAGCCCTATGGCCGCTGTCATCCCTTACATCCCTCACTTCTTTCCTACTACCATCGCTGTCAACAGTCCGTCATACAATCAGCCCAGCCCCAGAGAGACCGAGGCTTGGGTCCATTTGGACACGTACGCACACACACATGGACACACGCACACACACACACAAACACAACACACATAAACACGACGCACACATACACAACACACATATTATGCACAGTTGGTGCTGTAGTTATTTAGTTATGTTCATGACTTGTTTTACCTAAACACATTCCATAGTAGCATTACTGAGGAGAAAAGCACAGCCTACTCTCTTTCTGAGATTCATCTTATAGAAAGCCCTGGGGAAATAATTGTGTATTCACCAGGTGAAACTAAAGTAAAACATGACAGACAACCCCTTTTTGACACTTTTTGTAATTCACACCAATAGAAAGGGTCACAGATATCGGTCAAGCCTGACAATCGTGGACTGTCTTTGGTTGGAGAAAGACATTTACCTTAGTGAATCTAGTAATCAGTAATCTACTCAATTTATCAATTTAGCCATCAAAACAATCACAAACATGGATTGACTAGATTGACATGGATTGAAAAAGGCGGACCATAAACAGGAAGTAGATTTACACTGCTCAGCTTGCCCATCAAAGAAACCACAAGCAATCAGAGAAGAAGAGATCAAGCAATTGACTGACCCAAGAGGATGTTCCTGAACAGGGAGTTGGCAGGGGGCTTATACGGCCATGTTTCATCCTTCTTTCAAGCTTGACAGGCGGCTAAGACTGATTGGCAGTTGTTATTCTAGCATGGTGGTGCAGAGTCACGAAGGAGAATATCAATGGCCTTCACCTGTGAACTTCCTATTGGATTTGTACCAAGTCATCATCATCATCATCATCATCATCATCATCATCCTCACTCTGACACCAGCCCAGTGATGTCCTTGAGTAAGAGTCACTGAACATCCAATGAGCACAGAGACAGTCATATATTTGTATCTTTGACCACAATGATAGTAGAATATATTTTGTGGAGATGAGCATTTAATCAAAGGGTTAAATGCTGAGGGTATAGTATGTTGTATTGTGCTTGTACCAAAAGCCTGCTGGAGCATTACCACAAATTGAGTTTGGGATTGCATGTACAGGAGAAGGTAATAAGTGCATGTGTGTTTCAATATACACTTATGTGAATATGGTGTGAGATTAAAAAAAGAAACAATCCTATCTGCTCTATTTTGTTGGCTAATTCAGGCCTCCCCTGATATACAGATGCTGTAACTTCACACCAGCTGACAGGGCACATTCCACCCTGTGGGTGTAACATTAAGATAGATGGTATGTAAGCTGACTGAACTTTGAGAGCTTGCCAGCAGACAGTCCATAGACCGTTATGTCTCCAAGCTTAAATGCAACTATTAAACTCCTTGTCCTTGAAAGATGCTGTATGACCCTTAGCTCTCTACCTTTTTGCCCTTGCCATGTCCGTAACCACACATGCCAGCCAGGTGTGACCAACTCTGACTGAATCAAGCGTGCTAGTCCTGGGCTCAATCAAAAGCTTACTCTCCAGGAAAGGAGTTGACCATCCCTGATATAAAGCTATTTTTCTAATCACATATTCTCCACTTCAGAGAGAGAGAGAAAGAGAGAGAGAGAGAGTGCACATAGATACATACACACTGACCCCTGTCCTGTGTCTGTGTGTGTGTGTGTGTGTGTGTGTGTGTGTGTATGTGTGTGTGCGTGCGTGTGTGTGTGGGTGTTCCTCAGAGCGGCCCATGGGATGATCTCCATGCTGAAAATGCTAAAACTGCCATCCCCCTTTCCATCTCTTAATGAACGTGGTATTACTGCTATTTAAACATTTAGTTTTGCGCATATTGAGTAAAATACTGTGGGCGAGGGGGCACGCACACATGCAATGACATTTTTACCACATTTAAGTCACTGACACTGAAGTCACTGACGCTGTGGGGATGCTAAAGTTGTCCCCATATGATAAAATCCACCATCCCCCCTGATTTTCTTTTACAACTTGAGTACTGCATACAAGGGTAGGTAGAAGGCTAGATGACCATAGGTAGACCATATTGTGGATATGGTACTATTTATTAGTAGTAATATGAATAATAATAAAATAGTTATCTTCTCTTTTTAGTAGTAGTATTGTTATTGTTATTATTATTATTATTATTATTACTAGTTCAAGGATTTAAGCAGAGGAATATGTTTGAAGTTTGACAAAGAGTAGAGATCATGAGTGAGAGACAGAGACGATGATGAGATTGAACCAGTAACGGTAGCAACGGTACTGTTCAAGTGTGTAGTTGTGCACCATGTCCGTATACTGGAAAATGTGGTATGCTAATGAGCAGCAGAGGTCAGTAGTGTCCAAGTAAAGACAGACTGTGGACATATCTTGACTTTGTTATGTGTCAGTAAGTGTATCAAGCACAAAGAATGCTACCAAAGCATAGATTCTACATTATCGTCAGGCTACATATACCACAGGTCTTTCCCAGAGATCTCCCCGACTGTCATCAATACCTCACTGATGTCTTCCAGGAACCAATGGCAGCAAGCTACCATGCAAGTGCGCCGGCACACTCATTGGGAGCAATTTGGGGTTCAGTGTCTTGCCCAAGGACACCTCAACAAGTGGGCAGCCGGGGATCAAACCGCCAAACTACCAACCTTACAATCATTAGATGCCATGTCTTAGGCTTTTGAATTGTATGTGCTGTACAGTAAGAGCTGATTATGTCTGTGTACCTGCATATTTGATTTTGTGTTTGTTTATACTGTATATATCGTGTTTTATAATGTGTTACATGCTATGTCTTTTATACAGCTGCAAAGAAAATTGACCAAGACTGGTAGAATAATGTTTTCTGAATCTGAATCTAGCATTTCCCCCGAGGAAGATACTTAATTTCCATGAAAAAAAAACACTAGATACAGTCCTGCGATTTATCTCTATATTTAGATATTCACTCTATCGTACAGTAGCTACAGTATAGTATTCAATCATGACACCGGAAATATAGGCTAGTCATACTTTTGTGACAAAGGCACTCTTTTTTTATTAACGAAAACATTAAGCTGAGAGAGAGAGAGAGACAAGCCTCTGAAGGTGAATAGCAGAGATAAACTTTCGTCAGTCCCCCTGTGCCTGTATAGTAGTGAAAGGGTACATTGGGAGTGGGGTCTCCAGTACAGAGGGTAGGATGGGTTTTTCATTGAGCCAAACAAACACACACACACACACACACACACACACACACACACACACACACAGGCACTGACACAAGCCTTGCTCCTGACTTAAGGGAGAGCAGTACTGTGAAGGAGTGGGATATCTACACAGCACCGGCTAATCAGGACCAGGTGTGGGCCTTCTTGGGGTGGGGGGGGGGTCATAGGGGGGTCATAGGCTACTATAGGATTGTGCTCTATCCTCCAGTACAGAGGCTAATCAGTCACTACTCATCAAGCACTTGTTGCAGCTTGGCGCTGAGCTTAATCAAGCTCTCCAGGACCTTCGACAGCTCCGCCAGCGTAGCCCCCATGGCGTGACTGTTGCCCTCGTAGGTGCTGTACATGTGGTCCTTCATCTGCTGGCAGATCTCATACACCTGAGAAACAGGAGAGCACAGCACATGATGAAACATGATATTTTTTTCAACTAAGTTTGAACATTTATTTACATCTTTCGGGAATAAAAGTCTGAACATTTTGATTGGTTGCACTGACTTGTTCCCACTTTCACCAGCTACTGTCACATTATACACTTTTAAGGATGAAGTGAGATCCCCAGGGACATGATAGCACACATAAGACATACACACCTTTTCTTTTTTTTCTGAGTGGGGCAGTCCCACCCATATTTTTTAATTTCATTGGATAGAGACAGTGAAGTAAGGGGAAGAGGGCATGTCAGCAGGGCATGGGCCAGATTCTAACCCATACCGACATGGGCATATGTGTGCACTGTAGACCGTGGTGCTAGACCACTGGACCACCCCAGGCCACTAATATAGACTTTTAAGGATTTCACTCATCTGAGGGATAGGATAGCACACATAAAACATAATGTACACTTTTAAAGATCACACTCACCTGAGAGACAGGATACAGCACATAATATAATAAGACATGACACTTACACTTTTAAGGACAGTTCCCCCCCCCCCCCTGAGAATGTAACCTAACCAGAAACACCTCCTGTTCCTATATGGGTATAGCTTGTATAGTTAGTACACTATACACAGTACTAAAATATATGTTTATCAAGTTTCTTGAAGCACATTTTGAAAGTTAACTGTTAAATATGTGGTCATGTTAAGGAGTGATGTTGGCAAAGAAAGCAGTGGTCATTCCATACTGGATTAAATGTCTGGATACCTTCTTTGACATTTTCTGGTACGTCATGGGGCTGTCGTATATTTTTCCAACCAGGTCTTCGACCTTTCTGCCAATGTCCTTTATCCTTGATCTAGAGCAAACACACAGTCCTACTCCGTCAGTCTGCGACATTAGCGGACACTCTTTATGTAAGCCTATGACTTTCAACCTATGGTGAACAATTATAGAGTTGAGATAAGTGTCTTCAGTTTTTAGACTGACGTCCATGTAGCCGCACAGCGCACACCCATATCCTAAACGTTATATAGAAGGGAAGAGTAGGCAAACACATGTATTTTCTGTTTTCTACCTACTCTACCTTATCTGTTGGTCTGGAGTCTCATCCATGCTCATTAATGAGGATGTCTCACTCATTGATGAGTCAGTGCCTAGCCCCTCACCTGGATCCACCTGGGAACAGAGGATAGAGGATAGAAACCACACATGCAGTGAAGCACTCAGGTCAGGTCCAACAGAAAAGATGATGTTCACTACACACATGAATATGCTGGAAAATGTGAAGAATGTTTAGAGGGGTGTACAGGCTACCAGTAGCCTACCTGAGGAGGTTCGAGTCTGGGTTTAGGAGTTGACTGTGAGGTGGAGGGAAGTTTGTCAAATGAAAAATCATCCATTTGAAGATGGGACAGGTCGCTCTCTGTACCTATTAGAAAAATAAATGGTCATGTAGGTTCCCCCTATGCATTAGCCATGCATTGAACTCACAGTTCAGGTCTGGTGATCGTCAGGGCGGCGGTGTTTCATGACTTTCGGTAGTGAGAGGGGGAAATGTGTCTGGCTAGCTACTAGCTACTAAGCTAAAGTCGACTTACCACAACGCAAAAAGACGAAGCACAGCCTGTCCTCATACATCAGACAAGCTTACACATGAACATTTATTCGTTCATATGTTCGTTTGGTACTGACAGCTCGATAGCTAGCTCTACCTCTAGCTAGCCTTCGACAGATTGCGAGCCACAGTTCATTTGAAAGAAACAATACCTCGTCGCTCGTCAATGGTATGAGGTTTATAGAAAAACTTCTGAGTATAATGTCATTAAAACATACTTACGCTTCTGCGAAATAAACTGACGGTTTATATAACCTTTTATACAACTTCTAGCGACTCTTGTTTTTTGATGGGACCGAAGGCTTTCCACAACGAAGGCTACGTTCGTAAATTCGCTCTGAGAGCGCCGGAGCGCACACTGGGTTCAACGTCACAAAGGGACCAAGTAATTTGATTGGACAAGAAGCTCTCCATGAATGCTGATCAGATTTCCAGAGCGTATTTACGAACGCACCCGAATGCTTTTTCATTTCCCCGGGAAATCTCTCACGCGGTGCCTAATCATTCATATCGATCATTCATAGATTATTGCTTTAGCCCCAGCCTGGTATAGACTAGACTGAGTGTATTGTCATGTCATATCATGCTAGTAAATACAATTTTACTATGAAACTAAAGTAAAACATGACAGACAACCCCTTTTTGACACTTTTTGTAATTCACACCAATAGAAAGGGTCACAGATATCGGTCAAGCCTGACAATCGTGGACTGTCTTTGGTTGGAGAAAGACATTTACCTTAGTGAATCTAGTAATCAGTAATCTACTCAATTTATCAATTTAGCCATCAAAACAATCACAAACATGGATTGACTAGATTGACATGGATTGAAAAAGGCGGACCATAAACAGGAAGTAGATTTACACTGCTCAGCTTGCCCATCAAAGAAACCACAAGCAATCAGAGAAGAAGAGATCAAGCAATTGACTGACCCAAGAGGATGTTCCTGAACAGGGAGTTGGCAGGGGGCTTATACGGCCATGTTTCATCCTTCTTTCAAGCTTGACAGGCGGCTAAGACTGATTGGCAGTTGTTATTTTAGCATGGTGGTGCAGAGTCACGAAGGAGAATATCAATGGCCTTCACCTGTGAACTTCCTATTGGATTTGTACCAAGTCATCATCATCATCATCATCATCATCATCATCATCATCATCATCATCATCATCCTCACTCTGACACCAGCCCAGTGATGTCCTTGAGTAAGAGTCACTGAACATCCAATGAGCACAGAGACAGTCATATATTTGTATCTTTGACCACAATGATATATTAATGAATAATAATGAATATATTTTGTGGAGATGAGCATTTAATCAAAGGGTTAAATGCTGAGGGTATAGTATGTTGTATTGTGCTTGTACCAAAAGCCTGCTGGAGCATTACCACAAATTGAGTTTGGGATTGAATGTACAGGAGAAGGTAATAAGTGCATGTGTGTTTCAATATACACTTATGTGAATATGGTGTGAGATTAAAAAAAGAAACAATCCTATCTGCTCTATTGTGTTTGCTAATTCAGGCCTCCCCTGATATACAGATGCTGTAACTTCACACCAGCTGACAGGGCACATTCCACCCTGTGGGTGTAACATTAAGATAGATGGTATGTAAGCTGACTGAACTTTGAGAGCTTGCCAGCAGACAGTCCATAGACCGTTATGTCTCCAAGCTTAAATGCAACTATTAAACTCCTTGTCCTTGAAAGATGCTGTATGACCCTTAGCTCTCTACCTTTTGCCCTTGCCATGTCCGTAACCACACATGCCAGCCAGGTGTGACCAACTCTGACTGAATCAAGCGTGTTAGTCCTTGTCTCAATCAAAAGCTTACTCTCCAGGAAAGGAGTTGACCATCCCTGATATAAAGCTATTTTTCTAATCACATATTCTCCACTTCAGAGAGAGAGAAAGAGAGAGAGAGTGCACATAGATACATACACACTGACCCCTGTCCTGTGTCTGTGTGTGTGTGTGTGTGTGTGTGTGTGTGTGTGTGTGTGTGTGTGTGTGTGTGTGTGCGTGCGTGCGTGCGTGCGTGTGTGTGTGTGGGTGTTCCTCAGAGCGGCCCATGGGATGATCTCCATGCTGAAAATGCTAAAACTGCCATCCCCCTTTCCATCTCTTAATGAACGTGGTATTACTGCTATTTAAACATTTAGTTTTGCGCATATTGAGTAAAATACTGTGGCCGAGGAGGGGGCACGCACACATGCAATGACATTTTTACCACATTTAAGTCACTGACACTGAAGTCACTGACGCTGTGGGGATGCTAAAGTTGTCCCCATATGATAAAATCCACCATCCCCCCTGATTTTCTTTTACAACTTGAGTACTGCATACAAGGGTAGGTAGAAGGCTAGATGACCATAGGTAGATTGTGGATATGGTACTATTTATTAGTAGTAATATGAATAATAATAAAATAGTTATCTTCTCTTTTTAGTAGTAGTAGTAGTAGTAGTAGTAGTATTGATCAAGGACTTCCTGACCGACCGCCCCCAGAGGGTGCGGGTGGGCCCCCACACCTCCACAGCCCTCAGACTCAGCACTGGGTCCCCCCAGGGCTGCGTGCTAAGCCCCATCCTCTACAACCTCTACACCTACGACTTCACCCCCGTCCACCCCAGCAACTCTATCGTAAAGTTTGCAGACGACACCACCGTGGTGGGATGTATCTCGGGGGGGGGACGAGGCGGCGTACAGGGATGAGGTAGAGCAACTGAGCAAGCTGTGCAAGGTTAACAACCTGCTGCTGAACAAGTCAAAGACCCAGGAAATCATCGTAGACTTCAGGAGGAAAAAGTCCGAGATCCAGCCCCTGCTCATCGACGGAGAGAGCGTGGAGAGAGTCTCAACCATCCGATTCCTGGGGACGCACATGCGGGATGACCTGACCTGGAAGGACAACACAAAAGGCACCATCAAGAGGGCACAACAGCGGCTATACACCCTGAGATGCCTCAGGAAGGAACACAGCAAGCAGGAGATACTGGTGACCTTTTACCGCGGCGCAGTGGAGTGCATCCTCACCTACGGCATCTGCAACTGGTTCTCCAGCTGCACAACAGCGGAGAGAAATGCGCTACAGAGAGTCGTGAGAACAGCACAGAAGATCACCGGCGCCCCCCTCCCCTCTCTGGAAGAGCTGTACAACACACGCTGTCTCAGGAAGGCCTCCAAGATCTCCAGGGACCCGACCCACCCTGGGTACGTACACTTTACCAGGCTGCCCTCGAAAAGGCGGTTCAGGACCCTGGCCGCTAAGACTAACAGACTGAAGAACAGCTTCTACCACAGGGCCGTCCAGGCCCTAAACACAGCAAAGACCTAAGTTCTGGGCCCTGGACAGTCTGGACGGATTGTATGGCAGCTGCTGGACTGAAAAAATCAGGTGTAGTGCTGAGGCACAAACATGTACATTTCAAGCCTGCAAACTGTGACACTTTAAATAACGTGAAACAATACTATTGTGCAATATGACAACCCTAGTCGTCTATCTGTACAGTATAGTACAGTGGATTGTGTACATAGCCTTTATTTATGTAAACCAGCTCCTTCCCTTCTTGTGATTTTTTTTAAAAAGTTTTTTTTTTCTTTTCCTAACACCAGGGGAGCCACCCCTCCTAAATTTCGTTGTTTGGTACCTGTACTGTAGCAATGACAATAAAGTCCATTCATTCATTCATTCATTCATCATTGTTATTATTATTATTATTACTAGTTCAAGGATTTAGGCAGAGGAGTATGTTTGAAGTTTGACAAAGAGTAGAGATCATGAGTGAGAGACAGAGACGACGATGAGATTGAACCGGTAACGGTAGCAACGGTACTGTTCAAGTGTGTAGTTGTGCACCATGTCCGTATACTGGAAAATGTGGTATGCTAATGAGCAGCAGAGGTCAGTAGTGTCCAAGTAAAGACAGACTGTGGACATATCTTGACTTTGTTATGTGTCAGTAAGTGTATCAAGCACAAAGAATGCTACCAAAGCATAGATTCTACATTATCGTCAGGCTACATATACCACAGGTCATTCCCAGAGATCTCCCCCACTGTCATCAATACCTCACTGATGTCTTCCAGGAACCAATGGCAGCAAGCTACCCTGCAAGTGCGCCGGCACACTCATTGGGAGCAATTTGGGGTTCAGTGTCTTGCCCAAGAACACCTCAACAAGTGGCCAGCCGGGGATCAAACCGCCAAACTACCAACCTTACAATCATTAGATGCCATGTCTTAGGCTTTTGAATTGTATGTGCTGTACAGTAAGAGCTGATTATGTCTGTGTACCTGCATATTTGATTTTGTGTTTGTTTATACTGTATATATCGTGTTTTGTAATGTGTTACATGCTATGTCTTTTATACAGCTGCAAAACAAATTGACCAAGACTGGTACAATAATGTTTTCTGAATCTGAATCTAGCATTTCCCCATAGGAAGATACTTAATTTCCATGAAAAAAAAACACTAGATACAGTCCTGCGATTTATCTTTATATTTAGATATTCACTCTATCGTACAGTAGCTACAGTACAGTATTCAATCATGACATTGGAAATATAGGCTAGTCATACTTTTGTGACAAAGGCACTATTTTTTTATTAATGAAAACATTAAGCTGAGAGAGAGAGAGAGAGAGAGAGAGAGAGAGAGAGAGAGAGAGAGAGAGAGAGAAGCCTCTGAAGGTGAATAGCAGAGAGAAACTTTTGTCAGTCCCCCTGTATAGTAGTGAAAGGGTACATTGGGAGTGGGGTCTCCAGTACAGAGGGTAGGATGGGTTTTTCATTGAGCCAAACAAACACTCACACACACACACACACACACACACACACACACACACACACACACACACACACACACACAGGCACTGACGCAAGGCTTGCTCCTGACTTAAGGGAGAGCAGTACTGTGAAGGAGTGGGATATCTACACAGCACCGGCTAATCAGGACCAGGTGTTACGGCTGGGCCGTCACACACGCCCTCCCCCGCCCCCACAGCTCGAGCACCCGCCCCCACAACTCGAGCACAGCGTGCTCTCCGCCGCAGGTGAAGCTCGTTCCCGGTGATTGGAGGGTTATCCAGCCACAGTCAAACCAACACACCTGTCTCCACTCCCAATCAACCCTCTGGCTACATCTACCCTGGACTCCCTTCATTCATCGTCAGTTCTTCCCTAAGAATGGCCTGGCAAGTATCCTCTATTACCAGTCGTGTACTTTGCTCTCGTTACTATTTTTGTCATACCTTTTTGTACTGGCCTACCGTAGAGACTTACGCTGTTTCTCTGTTTCTCTACAGCCCACGCCAGCCACTACCCCCAGCCCGCCAGGCTGAAACCCCCGGACTCATCATCTGTTTTTCCACCCGCCTGCACTGTAAATAAATACCCTACGGGGCTAACACTGTATTCTGCCTCCGGTGTCGTGTCCTTGAGCCCCCTCGCTCCCGTGTCATAACAGAAGAACTGACCATGCAATTGGGCTCAGACGACACGAAGGACCGGGCACCATCTCCCACCCCTGGATCCGGTCCGACGGCTATCCAGATCCTCGCTGAACACACTCACCTCCTCCAGGCGGCCGCTACAGCGTGCCAGGCCCTGAACACTCGCATTACAACCCAGGAGGCTAACCAGGAGCACCGCGCCACCCAGATGCAGCACCTCATCACTACGACCCAAGCGCTTACGGCACAGGTGGCCGCGCTCGCAGCCTTTGCCCCCCCCCCTGCTCTCCCTGACCCTGCCCAGCTACCGGCACCACCTACTGGACAGCCACGGGAGCCCCACCTAGCCAGCCCCCGCCCCTTCGACGGAGCCTTCGCCCAGTTCCGAGGCTTCATCCTCCAGTGCGAGTTGGTGTTCTCGCATCAGCCCAGCCAGTTCTGGTCGCCGGCAGCCCGGGTGGCGTTCATCACCAACCTCACCACCGGCGACGCCCTGAATTGGGTCCAGGCCACCCTCTGCGCCCGCCCTGACCTGTTCGGTGACTACGCTACCTTCCTCACGGAGTTCAAGAGGGTTTTCGACCACCCCACTGCAGGACAGGAGGTCGGGGCGCGACTGATGTCACTCCACCAGGGGAACCGGACCGCGGCGGCCTACTCTACCGAGTTTCGCACCCTGGCAGCCGGAAGCGGATGGAATGACAGGGCACTGCGATCTGCTTTCCGCCAGGGGCTGAGTGAGGCCATCAAGGACGAGCTCGTCCGGGACAGACCCGCCACCCTGGACGAACTAGTGGCCCTAGCCATCGACGTTGACGAGCGCTCCCGGGAGCGTCGGAGAGAGAGAGGGCGCTACCAGACCAGCTCGCCACGCCCCCAGGACCCTATCGTCACAGCCAACCCCTCCTCCGCACGGGAGTCGACCTACACCCCATGCACTGGCGAGGAGCCGATGCAGCTTGGTCGAGCCCGCCTCACCACGGCGGAGAAGGAGAGGAGAAGGGTCCAGGGCCTGTGCCTCTACTGTGGAGAGAAGGGACACCTCCGTGACACCTGCCCGTCCCTATCAAAAGGGCAGGCTCACCCGAAGGGGGAATCCGGGTGAGCCGTGTCTCTCAATCCCCACCTACCACCAGCCCAGCCAGGTTCTCTGTCACCCTCTCCTGGCAGGGGCAGAACCTCACGGTCGAGGCCATCATCGACTCGGGAGCAGACGAGAACTTTATGGACGCCCAGCTGGCCCGCTCAGCTGCCATTCCCCTCGTTGCCCTCGGGACCCCCCTCTCCGTCTCAGCCCTAGACGGACACAGCCTGGGGCCTCTCACCCACCGCTCTACACCCCTCTCCTTGACCGTCTCTGGGAACCATGTGGAGGAGATCCGATTCTACATCCTCAAAACCCCCCAGTCCCCGCTCATCCTGGGACGACCGTGGCTCGAGCTCCACATTCCCCATGTCAGCTATGGTGAGGGACGTATCCTGAGCTGGAGTACCGCATGTTACGCCCGGTGCCTCCGTGCCGCCCATACCCCCTCATCGCCTCTGCGACCGCCTCCGGCTCCCCCTGACCTCTCCTCCATCCCAGAGGTCTACCACGACCTCGGAGAGGCCTTCAGCAAGGAGCGTGCTCGCACCCTGCCCCCTCACCGGCCCTACGACTGTGCCGTCGAGCTCCGCCCTGGCAACAAACTTCCGGTCAGTCGCCTCTACAACCTTGCCCCCCCGGAGAAGGCAGCCATGGACACCTACATCTCCGACTGTCTGGCTGAGGGGCTCATCCGTCCATCACACTCCCCGGTGGCAGCGGGGTTTTTCTTCGTTAAGAAGAAGGATGGAACCCTCAGGCCATGCATTGACTACCGTGAGCTCAATGCCATCACCGTCCGGAACACCTATCCTCTCCCCCTCATGAGCTCCAACTTTGAGCCCCTCCTTGGGGCCACCATCTTCACTAAGCTGGACCTCCGGAACGCCTACCATCTGGTCCGGATTCGTGAGGGTGACGAGTGGAAGACGGCGTTCAAGACCCCCCGTGGCCACTATGAGTACCTTGTCATGCCCTTTGGTCTCACTAACGCCCCCTCCGTCTTTCAGGCCCTCATGAACGACGTCCTCAGGGACATGCTGGACATCTTTGTCGTCCTCTACCTGGATGACATCCTAGTATTCTCCAGGAACCCTGAGGAGCATGTCCAACATGTCCGCCTAGTCCTCCAGCGCCTACTGGAGAATCGCCTTTTTATTAAGGCTGAGAAGTGCTCTTTCCACACTCACTCTGTGGAATTCCTGGGGCTCATCGTGGAGGGTGGGTTGACTCGCCCTGACCCCAAGAAGACTCGGGCCGTCGTCGAGTGGGGCCAACCTACCACCCGGAAACAGCTGCAGTCATTCCTCGGCTTTGCCAACTTCTACCGGCGATTCATCCGGGACTTCAGCCGGGTAGCCGCCCCCCTCACTGCCCTCACCTCCCCCCTGCGCCAGTTCACGTGGACACCAGCAGCCAGCGCTGCCTTCAGTGACCTGAAGAGGCTCTTCACCTCGGCGCCGGTCCTAATCAACCCAGACCCCTCTAGGCCCTTCATTGTGGAAGTGGACGCCTCAGACACGGGCGTCGGTGGCGTGCTCTCTCAACGATCGGAGGACCAGACCGTGCACCCCTGCGCCTTCTACTCCCGCCGTTATACCTCCGCCGAGGCCAACTACGACATCGGGAACCGCGAGCTGCTGGCGGTGGTGGAGGCGTTCCACGAGTGGCGGCACTGGCTGGAGGGCGCAGAGCACCCCTTCACCGTCTGGTCGGACCACAAGAACCTAACCTACATCAAGTCGGCCAGGCGGTTGAACTCCCGTCAGGCACGCTGGGCCCTGTTCCTCGGGCGGTTTAACTTCCACCTCACGTTCCGTCCGGGCTCCCTGAACGCCAAGGCTGACTCCCTTTCTCGGCTCCATGCCGCAGAGGAGGAACCCACCACTCCTGACACCATCGTTCCATCCTCCCGGGTCGTTGGAGTGGTCACCCTGGAGATCGAGGCGGTGGTCAGAGCTGCACAGCGCACCCAGCCAGATCCCCGACCGGGGTCCCCCGGCCGTCTCTTCGTCCCGGACGCCGTCAGGACCAAGGTGATGCAGTGGGGCCACGCCAGCCGCTTCGCCTGCCATCCTGGGGCCCTACGCACACTGTCCTTCCTGCGCCGGCGGTTCTGGTGGTCCACCATGGCCGCGAACGTCAGGGAGTTCGTCTCGGCCTGCCCTACCTGCGCTCGCAGCAAGGCATCCCACCGGCCGCCTTCAGGACTGCTGCGGCCTCTACCCGTGCCCGGTCGACCGTGGTCCCACCTCGCCATGGACTTCGTGACCGGCCTTCCCCCGTCTCTAGGCAACACGGTCATCCTCACCATCGTGGACCGCTTCTCCAAGTCCGTGCGGTTGGTAGCTCTGGCAAAGCTACCGACCTCGGCGGAGACGGCGGAGCTACTCACCACCCACGTCTTCCGGCTTTACGGGCTTCCCCAGGATGTGGTTTCCGACCGTGGCCCCCAGTTCACATCCAAGGTGTGGCAGGCCTTCTGTTCTGGGATTGGGGCCACGACCAGCCTCTCCTCCGGCTACCATCCCCAGACCAATGGGCAGGCGGAGAGAGCCAACCAGAGCCTGGAGTCGGCACTCCGCTGCATGTCCTCCCTCCATCCATCCTCCTGGAGCAAGGACCTACCCTGGGTGGAGTACTCTCTGAACGCCATGGTGAATGAAGCCACCGGCCGGTCCCCCTTCGAGTGCTCCTTGGGGTACCAGCCACCCCTGCTTTCTACCCAGGAGGGCGAAGCGTCGGTACCATCGGTCCAGGCACACCTCCTTCGCTGTCGTCGGGTCTGGACCTCCGTACGCTCGGCCTTGCTTCGGGCCACCGCCCGAACTACCCGAAGCGCCAACCGTCGTCGCACTCCAGCTCCGGTGTACCAGGTGGGCCAGAGGGTCTGGCTCTCCACGGCGGATCTCCCCCTCAATGTCCCCTCCCGGAAGTTGGCGTCGAGATACATCGGCCCCTACGCCATCGACCGGGTCATCAACCCCGCTGCCATCCGGCTGGTCCTCCCTCACTCCCTCCGTCGGATCCACCCGGTGTTCCACGTCTCCCGGGTTAAGCCCCATGTCGCCAGCGACCTGATGCCACCAGCCCCTGCACCGCCCCCTCCTCAGTTGGTGGATGGCCACCCCCAGTGGGCGGTAAGGAAGCTCCTCAGGGCTCGTCGCTGTGGCCGGGGTTTCCAGTACCTGGTGGACTGGGAAGGATATGGCCCAGAGGAACGGAGCTGGATTCCCCGGTCCCAGATCATGTCCCCAGTCCTCCTCAGGGACTTCTATCGGGCCCACCCGGAGGCTCCGGGCCGGTCGCCAGGAGGCTCCCCCTCGGGGGGGGGTCCTGTTACGGCTGGGCCGTCACACACGCCCTCCCCCGCCCCCACAGCTCGAGCACCCGCCCCCACAACTCGAGCACAGCGTGCTCTCCGCCGCAGGTGAAGCTCGTTCCCGGTGATTGGAGGGTTATCCAGCCACAGTCAAACCAACACACCTGTCTCCACTCCCAATCAACCCTCTGGCTACATCTACCCTGGACTCCCTTCATTCATCGTCAGTTCTTCCCTAAGAATGGCCTGGCAAGTATCCTCTATTACCAGTCGTGTACTTTGCTCTCGTTACTATTTTTGTCATACCTTTTTGTACTGGCCTACCGTAGAGACTTACGCTGTTTCTCTGTTTCTCTACAGCCCACGCCAGCCACTACCCCCAGCCCGCCAGGCTGAAACCCCCGGACTCATCATCTGTTTTTCCACCCGCCTGCACTGTAAATAAATACCCTACGGGGCTAACACTGTATTCTGCCTCCGGTGTCGTGTCCTTGAGCCCCCTCGCTCCCGTGTCATAACACCAGGTGTGGGCCTTCTTGGGGTGGGGGGGGGGGGTCATAGGGGGGGTCATAGGGGGGTCATAGGCTACTATAGGATTGTGCTCTATCCTCCAGTACAGAGGCTAATCAGTCACTGCTCTTATGGCTGAATCAAGCCCTTGTTGAGGCCTGACAGGGCCTTGCTGGCACCACGCAGCTCGGCGCTGAGCTTAGTTCAGCTCTCCAGGACCTCCGACAGCTCCGCCAGCTTAGCCCCCATGGCGTGACTGTTGCCCTCGTAGGTGCTGTACAGCGTGTGATCCTTCATCTGCTGGCAGATCTCACACACCTGAGAGACAGGAGAGCACAGCACATGATGAAACATGATTTTTTTTTCAACTAAGTTTGAACATTTATTTACATCTTTCGGGAATAAAAGTCAGAACATTTTGATTGGTTGCACTGACTTGTTCCCACTTTCACCAGCTACTGTCACATTATACACTTTTAAGGATGAAGTGAGATCCCCAGGGACAGGATAGCACACATAAGACATACACACCTTTTCTTTTTTTTCTGAGTGGGGCAGTCCCGCCCATATTTTTCATTTCATTGGATAGAGACAGTGAAGATAGACAGGAAAGTAAGGGGAAGAGGGCATGTCAGCAGGGCATGGGCCAGATTCAAACCCATACCGACATGGGCACTGTAACAAAGATTGCATTTGTTGAAAAAAGAGGAAAGAGTGCATTTGTTGGATAGAGGATTTCAATTGTTACTGTATATATGTTGATATATGTGTGGCCCATAACCTAATCGTTAGTTAGGTCATTTGTTCATTGATAAAAACAGAAATGCATTTTGATAAACTGATAGAACCCATGAGGGAGCCAGTGTTAACCCTTTGATTAAATGCTCATCTCCACAAAATATATTCTACTATCATTGTGGTCAAAGATACAAATATATGACTGTCTCTGTGCTCATTGGATGTGCAGTGACTCAAGGTCATCACTGGGCTGGTGTCAGAGTGAGGATGATGATGATGATGATGATGATGATGATGACTTGGTACAAATCCAATAGGAAGTTCACAGGTGAAGGCCATTGATATTCTCCTTCGTGACTCTGCACCACCATGCTAAAACAATTGAAATCCTCTATCCAACAAATGCACTCTTTCCTGAGAGAGAGAGACTCCTTCCTGTGTATCTTTTTGAAATTGAAACCATCTGCTATTGTACAAGTTAATTACCTACGATGTCAAGGGCGAGGTCCTTGATAAGGTGGCCCACAATAGCATAAGCAACTGCAACCACCACCACCACAGCCATTCCCAGGTAAATCATCGTCTTGGGTAGTTGGACAATGTCCCTTGAGGGTGGCTTGTATTGCACATAAAGCTTATCTTCGACCACATATTCGAAGAATTTTCCTGATTTATCTGTGTAGTTAAACTTCTCCATGGTTCCCATTGTATAGACGTCCACTGCTTTGGAACTGCTGTAGGTTATATCATGAGGAAATGACTCTGCAATAGCCAATGCCCGCTGTTTGATTCCAGAGTTGGCCTCTCTTAATCCAGCATTTGAAATGAGTCAGCGTTGCAGACCTACATTCACAGAGTTAGTGAGATTAATGAAAAGGTTAATGAATTGATTTCTAACGTCAACCAATTGGCATAGGCTATAAGTCATTCCAATATGTAAGTGTTTTAGGATGACAGACAATTCACAATTCAGTCTATCTTAAAGTAGGCTAGAAATGGTAATTTATCAGTTGCAACTGAACACACATTTTGATTTTAAATCAAATAAAAAATAAAAAAGTAATTTTAAAAGAAGACTGCAGTTTACCTTGCGGTTCAAGTAAATTCAGATGTCAGATGAAAGGTGGGAGTTCAGCGGTAGAATCCTCGATTGGATGGTGCCATTTCATAAACATATTTGAATAAATCTTAGATAATATGTTGAACTGTTTGTTACCAAGCACAGATCATAAAGACAATCTTAGAGAAACATTTTACGCATAAATTGATTTGATCTCCGTGGACAGCACACAAGTGACCGCTGTCCACGGTACTGACGTAGGCTACACTGGCAGAGCTCTGGAGAGCAGAGGCAGGTTTGAAGGATTAGGCTATGGTCTCTGATTATGGTCTACCTCCCGTCCTAATCAACTTCCCAGTTCCCACCATGTCAGTAAATACACTATGATTTAAATTGACTGAGACAGTCAAGCCAAAATGGTGCTTGACATTCAGTTGAATCAGTCATTCAATCCAAATAAATACACTCTGGAGCTAACTAATTAATTACTCCCGTCCACAAAAAAAAGTATTTACTAGCATGATATGACAATACACTCAGTCTAGTCTATCCGCTTGTTAAGTCGTGACGTATTTCCGGGGCCAACGTTGGCTGAGGCGCTGTCTTCGAGATGCCGAAATAATAATAATAATTAATTATATTTATATAGCGCTTTTCCGAGGCTCAAATACCCTGACAATATGGAGAAAACGGGAAAGTGCTGTGTCCCTTGTTGAATGAATAGATCCGAGTCTAAAAAACTATTAAACTGTCATTCTACCGCTGTAGTTCACAGGTACTCCGGTGCGGAGAATTTCTGATTTGGACTCGGAAATGGCTAAACGTCACTTTTGACGTCAGACTTAACAAGCGGGCTGGGGCTAAAGCAATAATCTATGAATGATCGATATGAATGATTAGGCACCACGTGAGAGATTTCCCGGGGAAACGGAAAGCATTCGGGTGCGTTCGTAAATACGCTCTGGAAATCTGCATTCACGGAGAGCTTTTTGTCCAATCAAATTACTTGGTCCCTTTCGGATGCTGGCGAATCATCCGAATTCATCGTTGAACCCAGTGTGCGCTCCGGCACTCTCAGAGCGAATTTACGAACGCAGCCTTCGTCACGGAAAGCCTTCGACCCATCAAAAAACAAGACTAGCTAGAAGTTGTATAAAAGGTTATATAAACCGTCAGTTTATTTCGCAAAAGCGTAAGTATTTTTAATGACATTATTATACTCAAAAGTTTTTCTATAAACCTCTTACCATTGACGAGCGACGAGGTATTTTTTCTTTCAAATGAGCGGTGGCTCGCAATCTGTAGAAGGCTAGATAGAGGTAGAGCTATCTAGCTGTCAGTACCAAACGAACATATGAATGAATAAATGTTCATGTGTTGTCTGATGTATGAGGACAGGCTGTGCTTCGTCTTTTTGCGTTGTGAAAGTGGACTTTAGCTTATTGGAGGTCGCAGCTGGACAGTGTGGAACAGGAGGATGTGTAGAGCGGGTGTCTGGCTGGCTAGCTAGCTTAGCTGAGTGCTGCATCAGATGTGATGTAAAACCAACCATGTCGGCCTCATGCGTTGCTGTTCCCTTCTCAGTTTGTTGCCCCGGACGGATCATCGGAGGCTGAACACACAGTTTTAAATGTTTTTTTTGTAGAAGTGCGGTAGAATGGTTGTGTTGAACTTGAGTTGTGTGACCTGTAGAGGCCAGTAGAGGACCGTGTGGACCAGAACACTGATGGAGTTCCCGCAGCAGAAGCTGATCACCTATCCGCCGAGGGTGAAGGAGATCACGGATAAGATCAGCAACGATGAGAGGGTCAGACGGTTGAAGGTAGGATGGACGACCTGTTGGCTACCTGTCATATTGTTTATATATATTATATTATTCTAGAACACTGATGACACAAGGCTGATTCTAGAACACTGTTGACCAGCAAGGTGGCGGCGGGGGCCCTTTCGCAAAGAGTCCGATGCGTTATTGACTTTGCGAAATTAGCCTATAGCAATAGCCTATAACTAAAACCAAATGGTAGACTACATCAGTAGAATGTATTATAAATAGAAAAGCACTTGCTTTATTTCTGTTCAAAGTGTGGTGTGCACAGCAGTGCGATATCTGTAAACATATCTGTAGACTCTCCGCTAAGGGTTGCCAGATGGAATTGAGAATTTCCAACCTAACCAATCTAAAAACGTCTAAATCCACCAAAAACCAGCCCATCTGGCAACCCTGTCTCCGCTGCATCAGAGTCTACTTGTTGCGCAAAATCGGCCAGGGTTTGTCAAATCCTTTGTTGGACATATAAAATAATATTCTTACCTTGAACAATGACCAAAACGTCCTCTCCTCCTGGCATTAGTCTGTGCGAAGTCCTTCACTATGTTTGTTAAGTCCAATTGACGTGCGCGCTGGCTTTCAATGCTGAGCATCGCTAGTCCGGATAGTCTGTCCTGGGACATGGTGCTTCTCAGATAGCTTTTGATAATTTTCAGTTTTGAAAACGATCTCTCTGCACTTGCCACTGTGACAGGTATGGTTAAAAAAAGCTTGAGAGCAGTAGCCACGTCTATGACACTGGGCAGGATAGATGCATGTCTCAGGAGCAGGAGCTCTGTCAGATCTTTGATTGAACCCTTTTCAATACGTTTTATTTCTGACCTCAGAGCATTTCGAAAGGAAAGAAGCTGTGATGGAAAATCAGAAGAAAGGTCATTATTGTAGATCAAGGCTAGTGTCTCAGCGGATGCGTGCAACGCATCATCCTTTGCCTGTATGAGTTCACTGGGATGTAAACAACGGAATCTCTTTGCAACTGTATCCATTCCTCTGAATCGGTGCCTGAGTTGGGAAACAATGGTGTCAATGCACACAAAAAAGACTCCTGCTTTAAAGCTTTCCTCTGGACTTGTGAGACGCTGATCCTCACTGAGTTCATCAAAGTGACGCTTTGTACGTCTTGTGCGCTTCTGGGTGAAATGACAGTTTGTGCCCCAAGAAGCTGCAAGTTCCTGTGCTGCGCTTTTTATGTGTTCGAACTCACCCCTTAGCTGCGATAACGTGTTGCACGCCGTGCTCAGTAGGCCTGCTGCATTGAAAAGGTCCATGTCTTTCTTCTGAAGTAACTTAGACACTATATTGATAGACTCCAGAATCTTTTCCTGCATCATAGTAATCATTGCGAACTCGAAGGTTTCAATTGACTTAATAAGTCCAGTGGCTTCTGCACGTTCATCTGGTTTAGTCGATTGAAGACTGATTTTGGTCAGTGCCTGTAAGATGTCAGCATAGCGAAATCGAAGCGCGTTGGACAAAGTCGTTTTAGTGTTGGCTTAGAATTAAAATGGTTTTCCAACATTTCCCATCTTTTGATGCTCTGACTAAAAAAAAGTAAAGTCTCTGGACAATGTCATAGTAGTTATTGATTTCTGCAATCGGTTGGCAAGCATCGTTCAACACTAAATTCAGATTATGTGCAGCACAATGTATATATACAGCAGTGGGTTCTTTGTCGAGGATCCGTTTCTGCACACCAGAATAAATGCCACTCATCACGCTGGCTCCGTCATATCCTTGCCCTCTGCATTTTTTAATTGACAGCCCATCCCTCTCTATCCTTTCAAGGATTTTTGCTTCTAGTCCTCCTGCCGAATGATCTGAGACATTCTCAAATCCTAAAAAACTCTCATTAATGTCAACTCCGGTAGCGTTGTCGTTGTCGTCTTTACGAATTGTGATATATCTGAAAACTTGACTGAGTTGATCGACCTTACCTAAATCCTGAGTAGTGTCCATATAGAATAAAATTCGGCTTCCTTTATTTCATTAACAATCTGGTCCCGTACTTTCTGTGATAGCAACGCAATCAATTCGTTTTGAATTGAAGGGCTTAAATAATTAACGTTGCTTCTTCTATCAAGTAACTCTTGCAAAATGGGATCATCATATCGAGCTAACAACTCTATTACTGACAAAAAATTCCCACTGTTTATCTCACCCAGTTTCTCACGATGCCCTCGAAAAGCAAGGTTACAAGAAGCCAATGTCAGTGTGACGTCTGTGATCCTGGTTAAGACTTGGGTCCAAAAGCTAACCTGACGTTTGTACTCGCTATCAAGTTGTGCATCCACTGTAAGGTCGTTTTTCCAGGTATCGTATGCCACACATGCTGCTAGATGACTGCGGGACGATTCGTGTTTCTTTATTTTGCCTGAGAGGCCTTGCCAGTCATTAATTCCGACAGTCCAGGAGAGCTGGTGGGATGGGCACCTCCTATCCGCAAAAAGCCAACACGGTTCACAATAGACACGGTCCATCTTTGGAGAATAGCATAGCCATTTACGAGGGATCTTACAACCCATGCAGTTTAGACCGTTTGCAATAATAATCTTGTGAGAAACATCTGCCGTTTTTATCCCTCGGAAAGGGTCCCTCGGGTTTACACGATTCCAACTCAAGTACGGTCCTCTTTAGCATAGGATCCGTTAAATCCACTGGGAAATTGGCTCTGTCTGATGGATACTCATACTCACCTGTGGTCGTTGTTGCCTTCTCTAGATTAATAATAGCATCCTCAGACTCCTCGCCTGGTTGATCAGTGGGAGTGCAGCTAGTAGACTGGTCAGGTGGAGGGTCCTCGTTGTCGTCGGCCGGGTCAGCCCGCGCCATGCTAGCTGCAGTAACACTGGCCTCCACAGTGGTGCTGCTAGCAACAGGTGCATCGACGACGTTTGTCCCTGACACAGTGCTAATCGCATCCCTACCCGCGTCTCAGAAGCTGCATTGGGTAATAGAAAAGATGACATTTTTCTAAGTTTCGCTGAATTTTGTTCCTTTTTATAGGAAAGTTCCCGTTTTTGCGCACCGCTGAGGTATTTTCGCTTGCTCATTCTCCTTGTGTCTCGCTGCCAAGACGTGTGACGTCAAAATCATGTTGCTATTGGATACGGCTAACTATGTATATGATTCTGAACATGTTGTGGAATCAATGCCATTTACTGCATGTACAATGTCTCCACTTCCACTATACTGTACTATCCATTTATTAGGACATGATCCACTCTTTGGCCTCTATAAGCAGCTTTCAAATCAATAGGTGTGGTGCTGTCATTTAGCTGGCTTTTCAAGTCCAGTTGTATTTTGCCTAACCTCATCCAGTTAATTCATTCCCACGGTGAGGTCACTGTCCTATATTTGTAGTTCTACAGTAAGGCGGTTGCCCCATGTTTATTCCAATCACTCTTGTACTTGTACAGAGTATCCTCATTGTCATCATGAGTCTAATGGAGAGTGTTCTAGGTTATTTCTAGTGTTCTGAAATCCTAACTGATTTGTCAGTCGGAGCTGGACGATTTCTGCTGTGGTGTTCTAAACTTGTTGTTTTTTGTTTGGTGGATCCAGGGGCCTGTAAAACAATCAAGAGTCATAGACTTGACTGAGGAGGAAGAGGATGAGGATGAGGATGAGGAGGAAGAGGATGAGGAAGAGGATGACGATGTCGTAGGTGAGACTGATATCCCTATCTATTCAACCTCCCCAAATACTCGCATGTCACCCCTCTCCTTCGCACCCTGCACTGGCTCCCGATAGCAGCTCGCATCAGATTCAAGACCCTGGTGCTTGCATACCAGGCAGCTAAAGGGACAGCCCCTGCCTACCTGAAGGAAATGGTAACCCCCCAAACCCCTGCCCGCTCACTCCGTTCCTCCACCTCGGCTGGCCGACTGGCCCCACCTCCTCTACACAGCAGTCGGGCTGCCCGATCACGTCTCTTCACAACACTGGCTCCCCGCTGGTGGAATGAGCTCCCCACGGCTGTCAGAACGGCAGAGTCACTACCCATCTTCCGTCGTAGACTGAAGACCCATCTCTTCAGGTTACATCTTAACTGCTCCTCCTGAGACTGAGACTCTTCTGACCCTCACCACTACGTCTCCTAAAGACACCCGCTTTCCCCTCTACTGTGTCCCTAAGAACTTCTATTGCCCCCCTTGTACTGTTTCTCAGTTTCTCCAGTAATATAAAAAAATAAAAATAAAAATAAAAAAACGTTTTAGTAGAAGGCCATAATAGGGAGAAGGTTTTTCCTTCTATCAGTGGCCCCGGGCCCGAGCTAGAGTACTCTTCCTGCAACGAATAGTGGACTGCTGATTCACATGCTTAGTATTCAAATGTATTGATTGTAAGTCGCTTTGGAATAAGGCGTCTGCTAAATGCCAAAAATGTAAATGTATCCATTCCTCTTCTTTTTGGAGACTTTTAATTTTTGATTTTCTACAAGTGACAAAATGTTTTATTTCACATCATTAGTGAAAGAAACCAAAGCCAAGAGGAAACGGAAGCTGATTGTGGACACACTGAAGGAGCTGGACAGTAAGACCATCCGCGCCCAGCTGAGTGACTCTGATATCGTCACCACCCTGGACCTGGCCCCGCCCACCAAGAAGCTGATGATGTGGAAGGAGACCGGGGGTGTGGAGAAGCTGTTCTCTCTCCCTGCCCAGCCTGCCCGGCCTGCCACCCTGCCAGACAAGTCCAACCATCTGGAATATGACGACTTGGAGGAATACAACGATGGAGGAATGCTGGGTATATACATTAACTGAATATTATACGGTTGCTGAATTACAGATGGTGCGTCAGAGTCGATGGCTGAATCTCAAACGTCCTTCCCTCCGTCCTTTTTTATGCATTGAAGAGAGGTTACACTGTTTTGTCCCTTCTGAACTTCTCCAATGTGTTCTGAGAATCATGCAAAACATCAAGGGAAAACCTTTGAGATTCACTCAATAGCCTGAAACAGTAGTGTGATTACAGCAATCTGTGTCTCGTTCAGAATGGTTTGTTATCAGTCATGGAATGTTTTTTTTCTTGTTTTTTAGTGGATAAACTCCTGAGCAACGAGGATGGTGGTGGTATCTTTGATGACCCTCCAGCAATCACTGACAGTGTGATGATGCCCCCAGATCATGATGATGAGGATGACTTTGACAACTTACAATCCCGTAAGTTTTCCCTGTTGGTTGGTCATTCCTCTCTTGCTGTGTTGATGCTGTTAGATTTGGTGTAATGACAGCATTAAACTAGATGAATAGTCACCAATGTCACCATAATCACTAACATGTTATATTTTCATTTCCATCTTTTCCTCCTATCTTCATCTCTGTCCAGCGGGCCCTGACAGCCCTGACTCTGGACCTGCAGAGCCATTGCCCCCCACTATAGACGTGACTGAACAGACCACTCTGGTCCACAATGAGGAAGAGGCCTTCGTCCTGGAGCCCATTGACATCACTGGTAAGCAGACCTGTGTCAGTCAGTCAGCATTCAAATAACATCAACTACTTAGTTTGAGAGAGCATAATTTGCCTGTAAAGTCAAACCTGAATAACAGGAGGCACTTTTAATTTTCTACAAGTGACAAAATGTTTTCTTTCACATCATTAGTGAAAAAAACCAAGGCCAAGAGGAAAGGGAAGCTGTTTGTGGACACACTGAAGGAGCTGGACAGTAAGACCATCCGCGCCCAGCTGAGTGACTACTCTGATATCGTCACCACCCTGGACCTGGCCCCGCCCACCAAGAAGCTGATGATGTGGAAGGAGACCGGGGTTGTGAAGAAGCTGTTCTCTCTCCCTGCCCAGCCGCTCTGGAACGGCAGGCTTCTGAAGGTAACGCACACAAAAAAATACCTTAGTATTTACAACAACCGTTAGTTGTTACCTCAATGCCTTGTTCAAATGGAAATAGTAAGTATTAGGGATGTCCCGATCCCACTTTTTCACTACCGATACCGATACCGATACCGATACCGATCCGATATTTGTATACATTTTTTGACCCCTGAATAATAACAAATACCTCCCCAGTATACTGTATAGTCCACACCAACAACAGTTAAATTAAAGACTGCCAGCCTTTATTAAAGCAACAAATGCGACGTGTTGTGGATTGGAACTACGGATCATAAGCTTTCAAATGATGTGTCATACATTGAAATCCGAAAAAATATGAAGTTAGAGTAATTTGAATGTTGTTAGACGTCAGGCACATATAGGGTTAACCTCTTTGTAATGAAACCGGAAGCTGTATCCAATATACCCATTATGCGCATATAGGACTCGCGTGAAGCATTTCTGCGACACGTGTTTCTGTTCAGTTTTCATTCCCTCATCGCTTATACACAGAAGTTTGACTGCGCATGACAGTAGTTCAGCAGTAGTCGCACTGGTGCGATTGAATGTATTTCCAAGTCGCACAGAAATATATTCACTCGCAAATGCGACCAAAACAGTCGCACTATCGAGCCCTGGTCATGCTACTACTGTTGTCGTCACTTGAGTGACACGCCAGATCGGGCACGCGGATCGGAGCCTTTTTTTTTTCTGGTGCGATCCGCGATCCAGCATTCAGGACCAATATCGCGGCGATATCCAATATCAGTATCGGATCGGGACATCCCTAGTAAGTATCCTAACTATCACATTAGATATGTTAAGAGATTTGCTGTGCCGTATTGACATGTCCTGTTTTGACAGATGTTCACCCGCTGCCTGACCCCGCTGGTGCCAGATGAGATGAGGAAGAGGAGGAAGGGCGGCGAGGCCGACAGCCTGGACGAGTTCCTCAAGGACCTGGAGAACCCAGAGGTTCCCAGGGAGGAAGTTCTCTCCCAGCACAGAGATGTCATCGGTAAGCTACCGCCCGCATAGCTATAACAGTGCAGCTGAACAACACTATACAAATATCGAGATCGTTCTAGAAATGATCAGAGCAATCGATGTATTACCGTGTGTAGACCATGATTATTTGATCTTTGTGAATCTAATGGTCTGGTTAAATCCCCCCCCAGACCAGACCATCATGGAGGAGCCCAGCCTCCTGCAGGCCTCAGTCATGGAGAGCAGCAGGACTCATCTGGATGAGACCATCATGCCACCTCCCTCTACCCCACGTGGGGTCAAGCGCAAGTCTCATGACAAAGAGGCTGCCCTGCCCGTGAGTGCACAAATCTTGCTTGTTTGTTGTTAGTAGTCACAACACACACACACACACACACACACACACACACACACACACACACACACACACACATTTTGTGATGTCAATTCCCTTGAAACTTCAATACAGTTTTCTGTGAACATTTTCCATTTCTTTTTTGTTTACGTGCAATCAGAAGACACAGGAGGAGCAAGAGCAGGTTCTTGAGGACAGGATGAAAGAGATTGAGACTTTAAGTCAAGGTGAGTGAGTGCTATGGTTGGGCCCTATCAAATTTTGAAACTGTTAAACCGTTCCCCAAATTAAACCGCGGTTTACAGTATCATGACTATCATTATTATTTTCAAACAATGACCAAAATGTGATGCGTGTTCCAGTTTTATTCTCTGAACAACATCAGAAACAGAATAGCAAACGTTAACAACATCATCTATAAAGCTACAATTATCAGGCTTGCAAATACAGCGGGTAAAAATGACATAAATTCAATGGCGTCTGTCAACCAGACGGAATGAGATTAACAACAAATCTATGGGCTAAAATGCAGTACAAATACATTTAATTAAAAGCATAGCCTATAGCATCCAGTAGGCTTATCAAGTAATAACAATAAACAAAAACGGCAGTAATGAAAATGGGCATAAAAGCGTGTCCTACAACGTTAGGCTGTTCTTCAAGCCTATTTATTGTAGGTTTTTTTGCCAGAAAAACAAGCATGTTGACTTTTTCAGGCTTCAGCAAGGCACACACGGTGAAGTCTCTTGTTTGCCTCAGTCATTATCGTTAGAAAGTTGTTATAGCTGCTCTCCTGTTGTTCCAACAGCTCTTTATAGAACACTTTCTGCTCTTCTATCAGCTCACGACAGGTTATCTATTTGACAGAACTTTTTGTAAACAATGTATTGTCATCACTTTCATAGAATCTTCAACTACACAGACAGTGGTGCTGGACAAACACTTACGGTGTTTATTATATCGAGCAATTTGACTGTATTGACAAAGAAAAAACTGGTTTACTGTATAAATGTAAAACCGCCCAAGCCTAGTCAGTGCTATGTCATACTCACTCGTTCCATTGATGCCAACTGAATGAAGCTTGCGTCTTTTTATGGTATAGAAATCGCAATGACCTTTCAATTTTGTATTTCAGAACTCATCGAGCTGAAGCACACCTGCCTGCAGAATAACCTGAGTGAGGCCAAGTCCTCGTATGTTGCTAACGAGAAGGAACGTGAGAGCCCCAAAGAGAGCTTGAATGTAAGAAACGTTGAAACATACACTCTTTGATCTCACACTCTCCTCTCAACGTCCCCTCTCCCCATCCCATCCACCTAGGTTTCTGTTTGAAATGGGAGGGTGTGTGCTTACAGCATGTATTGAGAGAGTCCTGTTGACGTCCCAGCTTTCTAATGAGGGGCATGAGGTAGAGAGGCAGAAGTGGCTGGGAGAGAGGGCGATCAGGATGAAAGGGCCCCGAAGGACAATCGTTAGAGTTTGGCCGGGGTCGGACGATAAGAGACTATTGAAGAGATGAGCCTCACCATGTCTAAATGCAGATGAAATGGTAATGGAGATCATCCAGTCTTTCCTCTCCCTCTCCCACAGTTAAGAATGTGGTTATTAATCAGCAGTACTCCTGTAATTTCTGAGTGCAATTGTAGACTCAGTTTGCACACAAGGGCGATTGGACTGGCATCATGGGATTTTGTCACAGGTGACTTTGGAAACTGAAATGAAATCTACTGTATCTGAAGAACGGCAACTTTATTAAGCCTTTTACTTTTCCAAATAATGTTGGCTACTGTAGATGGGTTTTCTTTACCAGAACATTTCAAGCCATGGCTTAACATGTTATCTTCCCATGTGTGCTAATTATATTGGTGCACTTCAAGAGATGTCTTCAGAATAACCATTGTTTGACTAACATGTCTGTTTCCAGGACCCGTCATCAAAACAACTCTCAGAGAAAGTGGAGGATCTCCCGAAGAGCACAGAGGGGAACTCTTTGGTCGAGGCCCTGAAACTGAGACTCCTGGAGAGTAATGCAGAGAAGGACCGAAAGCTCAGGGAGCTCCATGAACAGTCCACTATTCAAACACTAGAGGTCAGCAAAGAGCAGAGAATAATTTAGCTGCTTCGCATCTTGGAGTTGAGCAGAGCAACATTGAATGTTTGTTGTTGAATGTAACATTGGAGCATAAATATACCTTCTTTTCAATTTAGGGGATTGTAATCACCTTCTTGTGGTAGATCTGTACCTGCAGGGATTTTATGAATGAATGAATGAATGAATGGTCTTTATTGTCATTGCTATAGTACAGGTACCAAACAACGAAATTTGGGAGGGGTGGCTCCCCTGGTGCTAGGAAAGAAAAAAACAAAACAAAAAACAAGAAGGGAAAGGAGCTGGTTTACATAAATAAAGGCTATGTACACTATCCACTATACTATACTGTACAGATAAAACGACTAGGGTTGTCATATTGCACATAGTGTTATTGCACATTCATTTAAAGTGTCGCAGTTTGCAGGCTTGAAATGTACACATTTGTGCCTCAGCACTACACCTGATTTTTTCAGTCCAGCAGCTGCCATCAATCCGTCCAGACTGTCCAGGGCCCAGAACCTAGGTCTTTGCTGTGTTCAGGGCCTGGATGGCCCTGGGGTAGAAGCTGAGCTTCAGTCTGTTTGTCCTTGCGGCCCTGGTCCTGTACCGCCTTTTCGAGGGCAGCCGGGTAAAGTGTTTACTGCGTGCGTTTGTGTGTGTTTAATTGGGGATATGTTTGTCTGTCTAGGTGCTGGACTCCTCTGAGGTGTCCACAGATGGTGTGAAAGTGCGCCGTTTTCCCAAGTCTGAGGTGGAGATCATGTTTACTCCTCTACATCCCAACAAGCTCAACATCAGGAAGCCAGGAGAGGATGAAGGGGTGACTGTCAAAATCACCCGCTCAACTAGGAAGAGGAAGAGCAGTGAGATGGAAAAGGCTGCTTCTGCCACCACCAAGGCTGCTTCTGCCACCACCAAGGCTGCTTCCGGAACCACCAAGCCTTCGTCAGCCGCCAAGGCAGCTTCTGGGTCGTCCACCAAGACTTCGTCAGCCGCCAAGGTTGATTCTGGGTCGTCCACCGATACTGTGTCAACCACCAAGGTTGATTCTGGGTCTGGGCACCCACAGGTGAAGAGCCAGGTGAATATTATAGGTGCTAAGTAAGCAAGAAATTACAATGTAAAAAGACATTTGCATGACATTCTCCGCTTTTAAGGAGGGGGAAAAAAGCTGTTGCGCTGAAACAAATCCCGAAAAGGGCATTTCAATGACCACATTTTCACGTTCGCCATTTGTGTCTCTCCTATCTAGTGAATTTCACTGTATTGTAGTTATTGTTCATCAAGCACATTACATATTTCTACAATATCTTCTATCCCTATGTACAGGCTAGTGTTTTGCAGTCGTAAAAGGTTAAAGAGTCATTTAAGAGCCGTGCGCATAAAAAACACTTCACTATTCACTCCGAAGGAATATCACTTCCAAGTATATCAAGTCTTTATCTTGCGGGTCTTTGGCCACATAGCTCTTTATTGATATCATAACACCATCCCTCATTTATGCCTCATGATTTTGGTATGTGGGCTGTCCGTCGCACATGATTGTCAGTCTCTGTGTTGCCTCTACTGTTATGAAGTGTGTTAACCATGTTCATACTGTAAAATGGTGGCATTTTCCCCCCTCTCTTGGACACATACATACATACAAATACATTTTAGCAAAAGCAGCGTTACTCTGTTACAGATTTATTTTAGGTCCTTGGACGTCTGTTAACCTTTGGTATTCATGTGTTGTTTACACGCAGCTGACTTTGGCATGGATGAGAGTAGAGGGTGCTTTTGAGGAGGACATCATCCATGGAGCTACAGCTGCCAATCTACTGCTGGAGGCTGAACCCGGGCCTGCCACCCTGCCAGACAAGTCCAACCATCTGGAATATGACGACTTTGGGGACAACCCCATGGAGAGCAACGATGGAGGAATGCTGGGTAAATACATTAACTGAATATTATACGGTTGCTGAATTACAGATGGTGCGTCAGAGTCGATGGCTGAATCTCAAACGTCCTTCCCTCCGTCCTTTTTTATGCATTGAAGAGAGGTTACACTGTTTTGTCCCTTCTGAACTTCTCCAATGTGTTCTGAGAATCATGCAAAACATCAAGGGAAAACTTTTGAGATTCACTCAATAGCCTGAAACAGTAGTGTGATTACAGCAATCTGTGTCTCATTCAGAATGGTTTGTTATCAGTCATGGAATGTTTTTTTTCTTGTTTTTTAGTGGATAAACTCCTGAGCAACGAGGATGGTGGTGGTATCTTTGATGACCCTCCAGCAATCACTGACAGTGTGATGATGCCCCCAGATCATGATGATGAGGATGACTTTGACAACTTACAATCCCGTAAGTTTTCCCTGTTGGTTGGTCATTCCTCTCTTGCTGTGTTGATGCTGTTAGATTTGGTGTAATGACAGCATTAAACTAGATGAATAGTCACCAATGTCACCATAATCACTAACATGTTATATTTTCATTTCCATCTTTTCCTCCTATCTTCATCTCTGTCCAGCGGGCCCTGACAGCCCTGACTCTGGACCTGCAGAGAAATTGCCCCCCACTATAGACGTGACTGAACAGACCACTCTGGTCCACAATGAGGAAGAGGCCTTCGCCCTGGAGCCCATTGACATCACTGGTAAGCAGACCTGTGTCAGTCAGTCAGCATTCAAATAACACCAACTACTTAGTTTGAGAGAGCATAATTTGCCTGTAAAGTCAAACCTGAATAACAGGAGGCACTTTTAATTTTCTACAAGTGACAAAATGTTTTCTTTCACATCATTAGTGAAAAAAACCAAGGCCAAGAGGAAAGGGAAGCTGTTTGTGGACACACTGAAGGAGCTGGACAGTAAGACCATCCGCGCCCAGCTGAGTGACTACTCTGATATCGTCACCACCCTGGACCTGGCCCCGCCCACCAAGAAGCTGATGATGTGGAAGGAGACCGGGGTTGTGAAGAAGCTGTTCTCTCTCCCTGCCCAGCCGCTCTGGAACGGCAGGCTGCTGAAGGTAACGCACACAAAAAAATACCTTAGTATTTACAACAACCGTTAGTTGTTACCTCAATGCCTTGTTCAAATGGAAATAGTAAGTATTAGGGATGTCCCGATCCCACTTTTTCACTACCGATATCGATACCGATACCGATACCGATCCGATATTTGTATACATTTTTTGACCCCTGAATAATAACAAATACCTCCCCAGTATACTGTATAGTCCACACCAACAACAGTTAAATTAAAGACTGCCAGCCTTTATTAAAGCAACAAATGCGACGTGTTGTGGATTGGAACTACGGATCATAAGCTTTCAAATGATGTGTCATACATTGAAATCCGAAAAAATATGAAGTTAGAGTCATTTGAATGTTGTTAGACGTCAGGCACATATAGGGTTAACCTCTTTGTAATGAAACCGGAAGCTGTATCCAATATACCCATTATGCGCATATAGGACTCTGTTTCTGTTCAGTTTTCATTCCCTCATCGCTTATACACAGAAGTTTGACTGCGCATGACAGTAGTTCAGCAGTAGTCGCACTGGTGCGATTGAATGTATTTCCAAGTCGCACAGAAATATATTCACTCGCAAATGCGACCAAAACAGTCGCACTATCGAGCCCTGGTCATGCTACTACTGTTGTCGTCACTTGAGTGACACGCCAGATCGGGCACGCGGATCGGAGCCTTTTTTTTTCTGGTGCGATCCGCGATCCAGCATTCAGGACCAATATCGCGGCGATATCCGATATCAGTATCGGATCGGGACATCCCTAGTAAGTATCCTAACTATCACATTAGATATGTTAAGAGATTTGCTGTGCCGTATTGACATGTCCTGTTTTGACAGATGTTCACCCGCTGCCTGACCCCGCTGGTGCCAGATGAGATGAGGAAGAGGAGGAAGGGCGGCGAGGCCGACAGCCTGGACGAGTTCCTCAAGGACCTGGAGAACCCAGAGGTTCCCAGGGAGGAAGTTCTCTCCCAGCACAGAGATGTCATCGGTAAGCTACCGCCCGCATAGCTATAACAGTGCAGCTGAACACTATACAAATATCCAGATCGTTCTAGAAATGATCAGAGCAATCGATGTATTACCGTGTGTAGACCATGATTATTTGATCTTTGTGAATCTAATGGTCTGGTTAAATCCCCCCCCAGACCAGACCATCATGGAGGAGCCCAGCCTCCTGCAGGCCTCAGTCATGGAGAGCAGCAGGACTCATCTGGATGAGACCATCATGCCACCTCCCTCTACCCCACGTGGGGTCAAGCGCAAGTCTCATGACAAAGAGGCTGCCCTGCCCGTGAGTGCACAAATCTTGCTTGTTTGTTGTTAGTAGTCACAACACACACACACACACACACACACACACACACACACACACACACACACACACACACACACACATTTTGTGATGTCAATTCCCTTGAAACTTCAATACAGTTTTCTGTGAACATTTTCCATTTCTTTTTTGTTTACGTGCAATCAGTTTGTGTGATGAGGTCCTGACTGTCTGTGTTCAGGCATGATAATCGCTTACCTTTCGTTGAAATTAGCAGTTTTGAATCCAAAATAGGTGACTTCCCTGAATCATATAGATCCGATGAGTTTTTTTTATTTATTTGAATGCGGAGCGGCCCATTAGTCTGGAACGCACGTTGAACGTTCGAACGATAAGATTTTACAGAAAAGCGCAGCAACGTAGCGAACAGGTGCGCAGGCGTGAAGGGCTGAAACTGTAATGTGCGTGTGAAACTCCTTGGTGAAGAAATTGGTGACAGAACGTCAGCCGAGGTTTTTGTATGCTGAGAGAAGACAAGGACTGAAGTCGCAAATACTGAGATAAGAATGTAACGTTAACAAAATACAAATTGCTAGCTAACGATAGATGGCTAACTTTGGTACTAACATTTGGTACTAACATTACTAAGTGCAGTACAGATACAGTACAGATAACTACCAACATTAGCGTTGTCAGCCTATTTTGCAAGCTGTTAGCCCCTTTCACACATAGTTCGAGCTAAATGCCCGAAAAATATGATGATTAATACATATAAAACTGAGGTATGATATATGGCAGATATATATGGCAGTCTCAGGCGCCTGTCACGTCTCCAGTAGCTACATTAGAACTTTGCATCCTTTGATACAAGGATCTTGTAACTTCGCAAACAATGGCAACATTTTAATAGTTTACTCTATGTTCAACTGGAAAAGGTAGTGACAGAAGATTTTCGTGTTTTGATTTCGCTGGGAGTTTGTTAAAAATGCCTTTCCACCAAAGAACCGTGGAGCCGCGCCGTGTGAGCAGGCTGAGGGTCATACAATATTTGTATATTAAAGGCAACGCCGCGGCAGTTGAACATAGAGTAAACTATTTCAATTCTGCCATTGTTTGCGAAGTTACAAGATCCTTACATCCCGTCAAGATCCTTGATGATATAAATATGATGATAAATACATATAAAACGGCACATATATGGCAGTCTCACGCGCCTGTCACGTCTCCAGTACATTAGAACTTCGCATCCTTTGATACAAGTTACAAGATCCTTACATCCCGCCATATGTATCAAAGGATGCAAAGTTCTAATGTACTGGAGACGTGACAGGCGCGTGAGACTGCCATATATATCATACCTCCGTTTTATATGTATTTATCATCATATTTTTCGATATATAACGGAAGTATGATATATGGCAGATATATGGTACCCTATATATGTGTTGAGCTTGGGTGCACATGAATCGCGTATGAACAATAAGTAAAGCAGACTCGGTATTCTCTTCAGCATTAGGACGTACCTTCATACAAGAACAGAATAACAGTGCGACTGCTACCGTAGTACACAGACTAAGGGCGTCATCAAATATATATATATATATATATATATATATATACATGGGCGTCACCACCATATATTTGGGGGGGGACGTGTCCCCCCCACCTTTGAAACAAGGTCGTTTGGACCCCCCCACATTTGCCATCAAAAATATGTTGCATGACTGGTCAGCATTATTTTCATTGCTTCACAATCAAATCCGTTCCACTTTATGAGTAGGGGATTGCCCATATCCAGAAATCCACTCTGCGTTTTACTTCTGTTTTTAACACGGCAGCAGCAGCATCAGACACGCACGCAGATTCAAAACATTCAGACTGAGGCAAGACGATATTTAGATCATCCACCAAGATGGATATAAGGAATTTTTTTTTCTAAGAAGAGAAAAGTAAGTCAAAGTCATCCAAGTTTTCCCGTGAGTGGCCAAACAGCAACATTGCGTTCTCTCAAGATCAAACACAGCCAGCTTTTCTGATAAGAATGTTAGCACCTTATGAGACATTCTCTGTATTAGCAATAGAATTAGCATAGCCTACTAGCAACCAAATACGAGCTAGATCAGCTATATGGCACTAGCAGTTTTGTTAGGCATTACTAGTGCGGTTAGACATGTTTAAATGCAGAACAGACACAGGCGAAATGTCATCAAAAGCACAGAATGGCGACAAACACCTCACAGTGCTTACCTGTCCTGTCATTATTGCATCTCCTGCCGTGTTCATTGCCCTGAGCATTTGCACTATTTAATTTGGCCATTGCACCCACCCAAAGAATCAATTTTGCATCTGATTGCTTGAGCTAGGGTTTAAAAATAAGAAGAAAACACCTGTTCCATTTATTTTTTTATTTATGTCAAATGTTCTATTAGAGAAAAACAATATGAACAAGTGCTCAATGCATCCCCATTTCTCCTGATATAGGTGGTTGAGAGTGAGAGTGAGTCAGAGGCAGGGGCAGCAGGCAGGGGCAGTGGAGACAGCTCTGTTGCTGAAAGGTGACAGGCAGTTAAGGAAAATTTAGCATTGCTTATTATTATTATTATTATTAAATATTATTATTATTAATAATAAACCTTTAAAAGTGCCGACTCAGTGCTATGGCCAGGTCTGAAGCCAGACTGAAACTTCTCCAGGATGTTGTTCTGTTGGAGGTAGGGCCACAGCTGGCTGAGGACAGCCTTTTCCAGGAGCTTGGACACGACTGGGAGCTTGGAAATAGGTCTGTAATTACTGGGGTTGGAGGGGTCCAGGTTAGGTTAGGACAGTGTCTGAGCAACCTGTAAAAAGCCTTGGCAGGTGGTATGATGCAAGCCTGAAGGACAAAGACCAGGTGCTACAACTGCGCAAAGATATCAGCAGTGGCCTGCAGTCCATCGACAAAACACAGCTACCTGGAAAGCTAAAGGCTTGGTGCCTGCAGTTTGGACTCCTACCACGGATGCTGTGGCCCCTCGCAGTGTATGAGGTCCCAATCTCAACCGTAGAGAAGTTGGAAAGAGGAGTCACAGGCTACATCAAGAAATGGCTCGGAATTCCACGATGCCTTACCACCATAGGTCTCTACGGAGATAGCATCCTCAAGCTGCCCCTCACCAGTCTCACAGAGGAGTTCAAGTGTGCAAAAACAAGACTCCAGATGACACTGAATGAATCCAGAGATTTAGTGGTGAGCAACAACGCACCAACCTTGGCAACCGGGCGCAAATGGACACCAGCCAAAGCGGTGGAGGAAGCAACAGCAGCCCTCAAACATGCTGACATTGTGGGGTATGTTCAGCAGGGAAGAGGAGGCTTCGGGCTAACAGCTGCTCGCCCTGCTTGGAGTAAGGCCACAGCACCAGAACGGAGGAAGATGGTGGTGGAGGAAGTACGCCATCAGGAGGAGGCTGGAAGATGGGCCAAGGCAGTCTCTCTTGCCAAGCAGGGACAGTGGACGCGATGGGACAGTGTGGAGAGGAGGAAGATTAGCTGGAAGGACATGTGGGCCATGGAAGCGAGGCAGTTGAGCTTTATTATCAGAGCTACATACGACGTCCTTCCAACACCAGTTAACCTTGGCCAGTGGTATGGTGAAGACCCGGGGTGTGCCCTTTGTTCCACGCCAGCCACCCTCAGGCACATTCTTTCAGGATGCAAAACTAGTCTCGCCCAAGGACGCTACACGTGGCATCACAACCAAGTCCTGAAGATCTTTGCATCCACCCTGGAGGACAAACGAGCTGCCACCAACTCCCTACCGCCATCAGCATCCAACCACCAACAGGCAATTACCTTTGTCCGTGAGGGGGCAAAGGTTACCAGGAGCAGCTCGACACCATCTGAGCGAGGCCAGCTACGGTTGGCCCGCGACTGGAAGATGCTGACTGATATTGGACGACAGCTTGTGTTTCCTAAAGAGATCGCCATAACCACCCTGAGACCTGACTTGGTTCTCTGGTCCCCTTCTCTAAAAAAGGTGTACATCATTGAACTAACCGTACCCTGGGAGGACGCAGTGGATGAAGCTTACGAGCGGAAACATCTACGCTATGCTGAGCTCGCCGCCGAAGCACAACACCGCGGCTGGAACACTGAAGTCCGCCCAGTGGAGGTGGGGTGCAGAGGGTTTGTGGCAAGATCTACCACCAGATTGTTTACAGACCTGGGAATCAGAGGCCAAAGCCTGCGTTAAGCCATCAAAGCTGCATCGGAAGCAGCCGAAAGAAGCAGCCAGTGGCTTTTTATGAGAAGGAAAGATCCCTGCTGGGCCCCGAAGTAGCCAACCAGAAGGTATGCGGTCAGCTTAGGCCTGACTCAGGGAAAAGGACGCCCCTGCCTTGCATAGTCTCATGAGACGTCAGCCATTCTCATGACGAATTAGGATTGACGCAAGTTCGGGGCTGATCCCCCTGAGCTGGCCACCTCTGGCGAGGGTGTATAGTGTGATGGCCGAAACACCCCATGACCTGGAGGAACACTACTGATGATGCGTCCGAAATTAAACCTAACCCCAGCCCCCCCCCCCCGCATGAACCACTCACCACCAAGACGACACACACGCACACACACACACTCTCACGTACGTGCCTGCACAAAATAATTTACATCTTATCCTGTGTTTCATAAATCCAAACCAAAAATCAGTAGTGTATCCCAGTAGTGTATCCCAGTAGTGTATCCCAGTAGTGTATCCCAGTAGTGTATCCCAGTAGTGTATCCCAGTAGTGTATCCCAGTAGTGTATCCCAGTAGTGTATCCCAGTAGTGTATCCCAGTAGAGCTCTGTGGATCTTAAAATAATTTCTGGTGGAATAACTTCAAGGGCCTCAAACACCTCAAACACAACCTAATGTTCTTCACTTGGGGCATGAGCTCTTGCGTGTCTTGATGGAGTGCAGCTGTTGTAACCCTCTCCTCCCCTCCCCCTCCTCCTCCCCTCCCCCTCCTCCTTCTCCCCCCCCCCCAGCCTAAGCAGACGCCGGTCCTGGGCGCGGCCAACAAGGCTCTGAGCGTGACCACGGTCCCCGGCAGGAGACTCTACACCAAGACCCCCTCTGACCCCCCCGCCCCGCCCAGGTACACACACACACACACACACCAAGACCCCCTCTGATCCCCCCGCCCCGCCCAGGTACACACACACACACACACACACACACACACAGGGACACAGGGACACACAGACAAACACACACAGGGACACACACACACAGACACACACAGGAACACACACAGGGACTCACAGGGACACACATACAGACACACACACACAGACACACACACACACACACACACACACACAGGGACACACTGTGTCCCTGTGTGTGTGTGTGTGTGTGTGTGTGTGTGTGTAAACACACAGACACATTTTAATCATTTATTTATGTCCACATAGAAACAAGTATACAGGGACACAAATACTGAAGGCACAGATGGGATGCATTCACAAACAGACATGGACAATGTCTTTCACATACAACAGGACAAGACTCACGGGTACAAGTAACACCGTCTCCGCCATATATGGCGGCTGCCAATAATCGCAGAGAAAGAGCAATACTTGCTGAGCCTTTTTGCTTCTCCCTTGGACATTCCCAGTAGACGTAGTCCTCTGACAACCAATCTGTGCACATGTCCAAGACTGCCAAATATAAAGACTAATAGCGTACACCTATAGCCTAGCTCTGAGATGGTATCTACAAGCTGCTGGTATTTCATGACCTTAGTCATGAAGGCTTCCTCTAGGCTTATATCAAAGGTGCATGCTACCTCTAATACAGACACCTCTCTAGACTCTTCATTAACAACAACAACATCTGGTGTGTTAGCAGACAACTGTGAAAAGTGACATTGGTCATTACAGAAATTGAACATAGATGCATTGACACAAGCATGTGTATACATTTTCACTGTAACTGGGAAGTGGAGTGATATGTCCTTTACTATAAGGCTCACAATTCTGTCATGGCGTGCTATATACATTCCTTTGTAAACATAACAGCCATTCAAGATGTGTGATAGTGTTTCTGTAACCTGTTCTGTGGTGTGGTGCAAGCAATGAGGAACCTGAGTGGAAGGAAACCAAATAGAGAGGTTGAGTCTGGTAGGAAGGACTTGTAATCTGGCCTTGGTTGTGAATATGACAATGTCCTCATCGAGTGCAGTGTTTTTTAGAAAAGAATGAGAAACAGAGTGATCAGCTGTGGGAAGACATGCCAGTTTTCCCTGGAGTTTCAGACCAGTCCAGTGTTGTTGTTGTTGATGTTGATGAAGGTCCATGAGAGTCCGTCTGGCCCCTCTAGATGTTAGCTGGTGGCTCTGTCCAGCAAAGGAGGCTGTTGCCCTGACCTGTGTGAGAGGGTCAGATTTACAGTTCTCTGAGACCCGAACTGTCTCAGAGTCAGACCGCACCCACTCCAGGGACACCCCGGCTCGGACACAGAGGTCATTCAGGTCTGGCCAATCAGACCAAACTCCAAAACCAGCGGAATGAGTGTCCAATTTTCCGCTGGGTTTCCTCTTGAACCCAAGGAAGTGGGGCTCCGCCCCCCTGGCAACTGGGACCTTCCTTCTCCTCAGGTCCAGGAACATGGAGGAGCGGGCCAGCTCCCTGACGTCCTTGTCGTCGTTGTTAAGCATCCTGAGAAGATGGGAAATTCTCATGCTGGTGTAGATCCATTCTACATTGGGGACCCCTAGCCCTCCCTCCCACTGGGGATGAAAGATGATGTCACGGGTGCTGTGTGAATTGAGTCCAAGCCACCTGCGCACTACGCTCACAGTCTTGTTGTTCATTTCACACAGCACTTTCTGGGGGATGTGGACATTGGAGAAGAGGTGCTGAACTTTGGACAGGGCCACCTGCCTGATGGCTTCTAACTTCATAGTTAGTGGCAGAGGACAACTGTCTATCAAGTCCAGCCTGGAAGTGAACTCAGTCAGGATGTTATTGACTTGCTCCTTCCACTCTCCTGCGATGTTAATTTTATGTCCAAGATATGGGTATGTCTCATGAAGAGAATTTACACGAATGGGCTGTGTTGCTAAAGAGAACACAGGGGGTGTGTCTGTTTTTGAGTGGTACCACCTGTTCCCCCCACTCCGCCTCTCATACAGCAGTGGTTCCCAACCGGGGGTACGCGGACCCCTAGGGGTACGTGAAGGTATTGCAGGGGGTACGTGGAAAGATTTGGAATTATACTTTATTTCCCTTTCCAAAAAAATAATTAAATATAGTCGTTTCATAAACCTGTTGTTAAAATGGTACGCTGCAACTTAAGTTCCTCCCCGACAGGTGAGGACTGTAACACAAGTGGTAGTCACGTCACATTTAAATCACGTTCACGATAATTTTCGCGCGCAAGTCAGCTAGGCCTGTCAGTATACCGCAAAGATGGACAGATGGTTAAAACGACCAGCTACAGTAACGGTCAGATCAGAGGCAGATCAGACGGTCAGATAATAATTTTTTAAAAAGGACCCCGCTATTATCTGGAAACATATGTTTTGTGGGGATTTACATGTACATCGGCTGATCCACGACAGCCACAGTGCTTTTTCTGCGGCGAAGTCCTGGCTAATAATTCAATGAAGCCATTGGGCTGCTTGGGCGTGTGATGAGGGTGAACCCCCAAATTAAGTGGATACACTGTATTATTCACCGGGAGGCACTCGCCAGCAAAAGGATGAGCCCCGAGTTAAGTGCAGTTATGGACGACGCAGTTAAGGTGATTAACTTCATTCAGTCCCGGCCAATGAACCACAGACTATTTCAAACTCTTTGTCATGGCAGCGGGTCAGAGCATGAGCAGCTTCACACAGACGTTCGCTGGCTGTCTCGTGGCAAAACGCTGCTGCGGCTCTATGAATTGCGCATCGAGGTGTTTGCTTTCCTGACAGAAAACGACCTTCCTCTTGCAATCCTGTTTGAGGATGCAGTGTCGGTTGCGCAGCTGGCATATCTTGCTGATGTCTTCACTAAGCTGAATGAGCTCAACCTTTCACTTCAGGGCAAGTACTCACACATCCTTAACATGTATGACAAAGTGAATGGATTTATAAAGAAGGTTAAATTATGGGAGAGGAAATGTAAGGATGGAGATGTGAGCTGTTTCCCACTGCTTGATGGCCATCTCACCACCACTGATGCTGACAGAGGTCCTGTGGTGAAAATAGTTAAAGCACATCTGTCCAAACTTGACACTGACTTCAACCAGTACTTTCATGACATTGAAACAAAGTCAGAAAAACTGGACTGGGTGAGGAACCCATTCAGAGTGAATGACAGGAGCAGCAGCAGCCTTCCTGCAAGCCTGCAGGAAAATCTGACGGACATGTCCTCTGATCGTGGGTTGAAGATGGCACATGCTGACAAGTCATTGACAGAGTGTTGGTGTGATGTTGAAAAGGAATATCCAGTGCTGGGAAAGTGTGCATTGAATGAACTTTTGCCTTTTGGATCTACATGTATGTGTGAAGTGACAGCTTTGACCCACATCAAAACCAAGCCAAGGAACAGACTGAGTGTGGAGAGCAGCCTGGTGATTGCTGTTGCCACACTGCCTCCAGAACTGTCAAAGCATATAAAAGAGAAGCAACCTCAAGTGTCTCATTAAAGCTCAACTGATGAAAAAAAGAATTGCAACTGCTACTGGGTGAGTCAGAATATTTTTCACAATGGTGTAAATATCTATGTATTAAAGGGGAGTGGTTCAAATGATTTTCATTAATAATCAGTAGAGTTAGATAAGAAGTTTAAGTGTGTGTGTGTGTGTGTGTGTGTGTGTGTGTGTGTGTGTGTGTGTGTGTGTGTGTGTGTGTGTGTGTGTGTGTGTGTGTGTGTGTGTGTGTGTGTGGGTGGATGGTTGGGGGTGTGGGTGGCTGTATTGCAAGTGCAACTGACAATTGTGATGATATTCTGGTTCAATTAGCTCTTGTCCCTGAGAGGGAATTTGTGATAATCATAATGTCTTGAATGTGTTCTCTCTCTATATATATGTGTGTGTGTGTGTGTGTGTGTGTGTGTGTGTGTGTGTGTGTGTGTGTGTGTGTGTGTGTGTGTGTGTGTGTGTGTGTGTGTGTGATACGTTTTATCCTGTCTCATCTTGTCTGTTTCCTCTCCCCATCAGTCAAGACTCTGGGATGAGAAAAGGATGCCATCACTGCACCTCAGACAGAAGCCAAAGAGGAGCAGGAGAAAGGGAAAAGAAACAGATATCAAATCAAATTCATTATTATTTATTTATTTATTTTATATTTTCAGTGAGTGTGTGGGCATGTAGGTGTACACTGTTTTTTTTTCCTGATTGAAGTGGTAACAATTAACCATTGAGGTGGCCAGGTGGCACATGTATTGGCCAATTAGCTCATGTAGTCTAATTTTGAATGGCAATGTTTTGAAATGGCAAACATGTGACTTTATGTCAGATTGTTGTGTGCAGAAAACCGTGTTCAGTGCATTTAAAAAGTGCCATTTTGAATAGCAAAATGTGTGTAAAGCAGAAAATGTGTTTTCTGGAGACATGAGAAGAGGTTTTGCTCTCTGTGTGTCAGTTTAAATAATTGTGCTATGCATGTAATTTTATTGTGTTAGAAATTGGAAAAAACTGTAATAGAACATCTGTGCGGTGGACAGATACATATAGTTAAAAGTCCCAGTGCTGTTATACTGTATATCGGCACTCATGGAATGCCTCTTGTCCAATCAAATTACTTGGTCGGAACTAACTGTTGTATAATAAATGTTATATTTGCAAGTTAGAGTTTAATTGATTTTTTTGGGAAATAATCAACACGCATGAGTGAGGGGGTACTTCTGGCATGGCAAAACAGCTCAAGGGGTACACAAGACAAAAAAGGTTGGGAACCACTGTCATACAGGACAGCGCATTTGCTGGCTTTGACCTCCAGGCCAGACCATTCCAGAAAACGATCCGTCCTGCAGAGCATGTTCTTGATGACGCTCTCTTCCCTGGAGGCCAGGACAACATCATCTGCGTAGCCCTGCACTGGGTTGGGGGAGATGACACCCTCAGGGGCACACTGACACAGCCACTTAATCCACTGGTTGATGGCAATTATGAAATTAACCGCGCTCCATGGACAGCCAGTTTTAATGCCTGTCTGAAGTGGTGTTGGGCGAGTGAGCTGCTTCCCACAGATTACTTGGATGGTGGAGCTTCGGTACACATCTCTCACAATGTCAATGAATAGCTGGGGTAGCTGTATCTCTTCCAGTGATCTAATCATTATATTGTGAGCTAATGTCCCAAAAGCATCTCTAAAATCAAGAAAGACTGTAAAGAGTTTACATGACTGATGTTTAAAGTCATCTATCCCTGTCTTAAGGCAGAACACATGCTCATCCATACCCATCCTGCTGATGTAAGCCTTCTGTTTGGTGGACAAGATATTAGCATCCACCAACCAGGGCAGGACTCGGGCCAGTATGCACTTCATGAACACCTTATAGATGGTAGGGAGAAGAGAGATGTCCCTCCATGTTGTTGGATCTTCAGGGATATTGCCTTTCTTTGGGATGCGATGTATCAATGCTCCTTTCCATGAATCTGGAACTCGCTTATTCTCCAAACAGACATTAGGGACACACACACACAAAGGGACACACACACACACACACACACACACACACACAGGGACACACACACACAGGGACACACACACACACACAGGGACACACACACACACAGGGACACACACAGGCACACAGGGACACACAGGCACAGTGTTCCTGTGATGAAATGTTTGGTGTGTTCTTCCTGTTGCCATGGTGACAGGGATGCAGTGACTGAGTCGTCGGAGGCGCGAGAGAACGAGGAGAACCCAACTGTCATTAAAGAAGACAGGAAGAAGGTGAGAGGAGGAGGAGGAGGAGAGGAGGAGGGGGGAGGAGGAGAGGAGGAGGAGAGGGAGGAGGAGAGGGAGAAGAAGAGGAGGAGAGGAGAGAGGAGAGGAGAGAGGAGAGGAGAGGAGAGGAGGAGGAGAGAGAGGGGAGGAGAGGAGGAGGAGGGAGGAGAGAGGAGAGGAGGAGGAAGAGGAGGAAGGAAGAGGAGGAGAGGAGAGAGGAGGAAGAGAGAGGAGGAGGAGGAAGAGGAGGAGGAGAAGGAGAGAGGAGGAGAGGAGGAGGAGAAGGAGAAGAGGAGGAGAAGGAGAGGAGGAGGAGAGGAGGAGAGAGGAGAGGGGAGGAGAGGAGGAGGAGAGGAGAGGAGAGGAGGAGGAGAGGGGAGTAGAGGAGAGGAGAGAGGAGGAGAGGAGGAACCATCTTGAATGTGCCTAGTCGTCACTCCTGGGTTTGATTTAACTAATACCTCTTTACTTTCTCTCCCTCCACTCCCCTCCCTCCCCTCCCTCCCTCCCTCCCCTCCCTCCCTGTCAGGAGGAGGCAGGTCAGACCCCCCCCCCTACGACGGGGGCCGCTCCGGTGGCCAAACGCCGCGGCCGCCCCCCCAAGTCCTCCCTCCCCCCCGCCTCCCCCCTGGCCACAGACAAGGACGCAGCGGGGGGGGGATGGGGGGGGAGGCAGGGCTGGGAGGGGCCGGAAGAGGGCGGCGCCCGTCCAAGACCCCGCCTCCGACCCCTCGGTGGAGCCAATCACCACCATCAAGATACCAAAGGGAGGGAGGGGGACGACTAATGGTGCCTTCATGTGATCTCAGAAACTTGAAACCTTTTAAAGTAAAAAAAAAACTAACGCACGTTATTTTGCGTAAGCACTTCCTATTTTGATACTTGCAAGAGTGTGAGAGGTTAGCTAGCTACACACCTAGGGCCATACCAATTTTTTCGTTCTTTGTGTTCTTTGAGGCCTTCAGTGTATTTTTGATGTTGATGCGAATTTTACACATTTTCTAAGAAACCGTAGTGTCTCCCCTCCTCTCTCTCTGTCTCCTCCTCTCTCTGTCTCCCCTCCTCTCTCTTTGTCTCCCCTCCTCTCTCTCTCTCCCCTCCTCTCTCTCTGTCTCCTCCTCTCTCTGTCTCCCCTCCTCTCTCTTTGTCTCCCCTCCTCTCTCTCTCTGTCTCCCCTCCTCTCTCTCTCTGTCTCCCCTCCTCTCTCTCCCTGTCTCCTCTGTCTCCCCTCCTCTCTCTCTCTCTGTCTCCTCCTCTCTCTGTCTCCCCTCCTCTCTCTTTGTCTCCCCTCCTCTCTCTCTCTGTCTCCCCTCCTCTCTCTCTCTGTCTCCCCTCCTCTCTCTCCCTGTCTCCTCTGTCTCCCCTCCTCTCTCTCTCTCTGTCTCCCCTCCTCTCTCTCTCTCCTCCTCTCTCTCCCTGTCTCCCCTCCTCTCTCTCTCTGTCTCCCCTCCTCTCTCTCTCTGTCTCCCCTCCTCTCTCTCTCTGTCTCCCCTCCTCTCTCTCTGTCTCCCCTCCTCTCTCTCTCTCTCTGTCTCCCCTCCTCTCTCTCTCTGTCTCCCCTCCTCTCTCTCTCTGTCTCCCCTCCTCTCTCTCCCTGTCTCCCCTGCTCTCTCTCTCTGTCTCCCCTCCTCTCTCTCTCTCTGTCTCCCCTCCTCTCTCTCTCTGTCTCCCCTCCTCTCTCTCCCTGTCTCCCCTGCTCTCTCTCTCTGTCTCCCCTCCTCTCTCTCTCTCTGTCTCCCCTCCTCTCTCTCCCTGTCTCCCCTGCTCTCTCTCTCTATCTCCCCTCCTCTCTCTCTCTGTCTCCCCCCCCCCCCCGCCTCCCCTCTAGCAGGTCAGTGTCCAGGGTTAGGGTTAGATGTTTTACAGACTGAAATGACGTGTAAAAGTTCAGACGGTCAAGGTACTTCCTCCGCCTTGCAGGTCTGTTCTCTGTTGTCAGTTCTTAGAGTACACAGGGAAACGCCTTCTACATTGCATTGATGATATTGATCATTGATTTTGTTTTTGGTGTAGATGTATAAGGATGTTTTTCCACATGGATCATATTTAATTTTCTTACATTTTTGGGGGGGGGCAGAATAGAATGATAATAAATGCTTTTAGATGTGACGATTCACTGTGGTTTATTTGACACCCTTTTATCTCCCATAATGCATTGCTGTACTTGTAGGGATGGTGGATTTGATCATATGGGGACAATGTTAGCATCCCCACAGCATCAGTGACTTGGTAAAAAATGTCATTGCATGTGTGCGTGCCCCCTCCTCCCTCGCCCACAGTATTTTACTCAATATGCGCAACACTAAATGTTGAAATAGCAGTAATACCACGTTCATTGATAAAATGACATAAGGGATGGAAGTTTTAGAAGGGGGATGAAAACTGCTGCTTACGGTGCTAATCTAATATTACTAACACATACAAACGTCTAATCTAATATTGAGTTTGAACCACCTGCCCCCCCCCCCCACTGATCAACGTGTCCCTCTGTCCTCCCCCTGTCCTCCTGTCTGCAACAGACATTACAGAAACACATTAAAAAACCCAATGCTTTTTTTGTTTTGTTTTTTTAAATCAAAGAAACATGAACGTTTCACTATAAATAACCAAATAACCATGCATGTGACTGCTGCTTCAAGAGGGGGAACAGAACAAAAAAAAACAAAGTCCAAAACCCCAAACTGAGGAACCCTCAGATGACGGGGGGACTGACACCTTCCCCCCTGTTCATTCCTTAAGTTTCTTTTCTTCTTCTTCTTCCTCCGTCTTTGTGGTGCGATGTGGGACATGGGGATGTGGGACATGGGGAGGACCTCAGGAAGAGAGAGGGAGGACCAGTCTCATTTCTTCTTCTTTTTCTATTTTTTGTCCTTTCTTTTTTGTCCTGTTTCTAACAAAATATAGATCCAGCTATCGATGGTGTGTTCTAGTGATGATGATGATGATGATGATGATGATGGCTCTGGGGGGGGAGGGGGGGGGCACTAATGGTGCCTTCATGTTATCTCAGAAACTTGAAACCTTTTAAAGTAAAAAAACAAAACTTGTTGAGACTGGTACAATGTCCCATGAAGGGGAAGGAGTGTGTCAAGTTTGGTGAGTGTGACTGTAGCAGTCTCTAGGCACAGAGGGAGGTCGACACAGAGGAATGGTACAGAATATGCTTTTATTTAATGGTTGCACAGCTCAGCCCCGTCACTGACGTGCTGAGCGAGTCTTTTCCCCCCCGCTGTTCTCCCTTTCGGGACCCGCTCCGTCCGCTCCTGGCAGAGCCCTCGCTCTCGCCCCGCTGCTCCGCTCCTGGCAGAGCCCTCGCTCTGCTGTTCTCCCTTTCGGGACCCGCTCCGTCCGCTCCTGGCAGAGCCCTCGCTCTCGCCCCGCTGCTCCGCTCCTGGCAGAGCCCTCGCTCTGCTGTTCTCCCTTTCGGGACCCGCTCCGTCCGCTCCTGGCAGAGCCCTCGCTCTCACCCGCTGCTCCTCCCTTTCGGGACCCGCTCCGTCCGCCCGGCTCCCTGCACCTCACCCCCTTTCGGGATCTCGTGCGTCCTCGCCGCGGCTCTCTCTCTCTCTCTCTGTCTTACAGTGTCTCCACCCGGTCAGGTACTTCCTGCCCTACTCATCTCCCGAGGGAACAAACACACACAGGTTAAATAGACCAGTGGAACAACGAGTCTGATCACTGACACCTGTCCGTAATCAGCCCATTATTCCCCTCCACGGCAGTCTAGCTCCCTCTGCAGGCCAGAACGCGCCATGTTCCCCACAGTGACTCTTTCGCAGCCCGTTCCCTGGGCCCAAACGTACCCCAGCACTTTAATTCAGGCTTTTGGGCCTAGTCTAGTGTGACATTAAAGGTTAAAGGACTTTAGCGTCGCAACCGTAGGTGCCACAGACACGGTTCAGATATTTTCCGACTCGGCTCGGCCCCACCGACAGGCCACACCCACTTTGATACAAGCCACTCCCCCTAACTGTCTAAATCACACCCACTTTGACACAAGCTCCACCCACTTTAATACAAGCCACTCCCCCTAAGTGTCTAAGCCACTCCCACTTTGATACAAGCTCCACCCACTTTGATACAAGCCACTCCCACTTTGATACAAGCCACTCCCCCTAACTGTCTAAGCCACACCCACTTTGATAAATAAATTATATTTATATAGCGCTTTTCCGAGGCTCAAATACCCTGACAATATGGGGAAAACAGGAAAGTGCTGTGTCCCTTGTTGTATGAATAGATCCGACCGGTCTCAAAATGTAGCCTATAATTAATGCAAGTGCAATCGGGCTAACGTTACTCATTCTCGCAGTTCCAAATGAATGAACGTTGAAGCGCACTGCCGTCGGGTTGTAAAATAGCCTAGTTTGATAGGCCTATTGACAGCGAATAAAACAGTGAAGATGACAATTGTTTCTGCTGTTGTTATTAAAATCTGTTCTCCGTTGGTTGTATCTCAAAATGTGGCCTATTAAAATCTGTTCTCCGTTGGTTGTATCTCAAAATGTGGCCTATTAAAATCTGTTCTCCGTTGGTTGTATCTCAAAATGATGTGGCCTAACTAATGATGTGGCCTAACTAATTAATGCAAGTGCAGCCAGGGGCGTGTCCAGGGGGTGGCCTGGGGTAGCACGTGCCACCCCTGAAATCTGATTGGCCACCCCAGGTGCCACCCCCCTGATTGATTGGCACACAGCTGACATGATGTATATAATTTGATGTAAAGAACTCTCAAAAAACACATACGAAATATTGTTTTAAGTACAATAAAGCTTTATTTCTTTTAAGAACGTGTGGAGTGCATCTCCAGCAGTGCGATATCTGTAAACATACTATCTGTAGACTCTCCGCTCAGGGTTGCCAGATGGGATTGACAATTTCGAGCCTAACCAGTCTAAAAACAGCTAAATCCACAAAAAAACAGCCCATCTGGCAACCCTGTCTCCGCTGCTTCAAACTCTTCCACCGACACTCGAATGGAATACACTCATGACCAAATGTAATACGCTGCGCTCAAATGTAATACACATGCTCAATGGAATACACTCGTGACCAAATGTAATACACATGCTCAATGGAATACACTCATGACCAAATGAAATACGCTGCGCTCAAATGTAATACACATTGATTTTATTTTGGCACAAATATGCCGTATTTTTGCATTGTATTTAGTGTTACACGTGTATTGCATTCCGATGTGTGTATTGCATTCCGATGTGTGTATAGCATTTAAATTGATTGAGATTGTTTATTTGAGGTAAGCCCCTTGAGAAGAATCTTCTCATTTTCGAGGGGGTCCTCACATGACGATACAAACATAATCGTAACACATAACAAATAACAATACAAAGCACCTACACACACACTCACACACACAGCCCGTCATCACTCCACAACCCACCACTACAACCCAACCGCAATATATACAAGCAACAGTCAGATACATACATAATATAATTATCCGAAGACATCAGCAAGTAATCGAAATTGGCAACAACAGAAAGCACATTTAAGGAAAATACAGATACGAACAACCTGAAAACTAGCCGGTCCAAACCCCCCACATAATTAATAGCATAAGCAGGGCTTTTTTAAATAGGAAAGTAAAGATGATTTAAAGGATTGAAAGGATGTGATGGACCTTAAAGGGGAAGGGAGATTGTTCCAGTCACTAGGGGCCTTGTAGGCAAATGAATTACGACCTAATTTTTTTCGGTATCTGGGAACACAGAAAAATAGGTTTTGATGTTGTCTGAGTGGATAGGGAGAACTACGGGGGACCAAGTAAACTTTTAAATACATGGGATATTTAAAGTAAATACATTTATAAATAAATTGTAACCAATGGGCTTGCCTTCTGTCTTCAAGTGAAAACCAGTTGAGTGAATCATACATTAGACAGTGGTGTGTAAAATAATGACATCTGAGAACAAAACGACAGAGGGAGTTGAACAAGACATTTAGGGGACGAAGACAGGTCTCAGAGGTACCCTGGTACACAATATCAGCATAATCAATAATTGGTAAAATAAGCTGAGAAACTAATCTTTTCCTGATTTCAAAAGTAAAGCAATCAATAGAACGATATAAAGAACCAAGGCAACCATAGGCTTTTTTAACAAGATTATCAATGTGTGGCTTGAAACAGAGTTCAGGGTCAACCCAGAGACCAAGATATTTAAATAATTTAGCATTTTCTAGGGGTGAACCATCATCATAAACAATATTTAAATCTAAGAGGTGGGGACGCCGATAATGTGCACCAAACACCATACAACAGGATTTGTTCATATTCAGAACAAGGTTATTATTAAAGAACCAGTTCTGAACAGATGCAAAATCTGATTGCAAGGAGCTTTGAATTTGTGTTAGATCTCTGTGAGAAGTATAGATAACCGTATCGTCTGCATAAAGATGAATATCAGAGTTAGAACAAGACTTAGGGAGATCATTAATAAATATAGAAAAGAGGAGTGGTCCCAGAGTAGAACCCTGAGGAATACCCTTGTCCACAATTAAGTAATCGGACTGAGAACCCTGTAAAGAAACATATTGACGGCGATTATGCAAATATGCATTAAACCAAAAAAGAGCCTTCTGAGAAAAACCAATGGAGTACAACTTATCAAGAAGAAGATAATGATCAATCAAATCAAAAGCTTTAGATAGATCGATGAAGATGGCACCAGTCAGTTGGTCTTTGTCACAGGATGAGAAAACATCACTAGTAAACTTGAGGAGAGCAGAAGTAGTTGAGAAGTTGGGTCTAAACCCAGATTGAAATGGTGAAAGAATATCAAATAAATTAAGGTAGTGAGACAGTTGATTGTAAATCAGTTTCTCAAAAACTTTTGCAGTGAAACAAATAATTGAAATTGGGCGATAATTATTCATGTCAGTTACATTTCCGTTCTTGAAAATAGGGGTAACACGGGCACATTTCCACATTGAGGGAATTGAGCAGGTAGAAATTGACAAATTAAATAAATCTGCAAGAGGATACATTAACACATGTGCTGCTAGTTTAACAAATTTATCTTCAATACCGTCTGGACCAGCACCACCACCTTTGAAATCAAAGATTGCATTATAAACATCCATAGGCATGATTTTATTAAAGGAGAAAGTAGTAGTAGGCCTATGTGTTGTGGGGTTTGAGGAAACTGCAAGATCCGAGTATTTAGTATTTATAACATCACCGATAGAAGTAAAATGTTGGTTAAAGGCCTGTGAAATATGTAGGGGGTCAGAAATTATATCATCGTTAATTTTTATTTGAGATATGAGGCCTTTGTTAGTTTTATTGAGAGCTCGGTTCAACTGTTTCCAAAATTGTCAAGGGTTGTTAAAGTCTTGAGAAAGACTATCACGGAAGTAACTGGATTTTGCGTTACGCGTTTTAGTTTTGCAAGAGTTCCTCAAACCTTTATACATATCCCAGTCAGCAGGATCATTTGACAAACGATGTTTGGCCCAGGCTTTATCTCTCTGTTTAAAAAGATTGAATAGTTCAGTACTGATCCAGGGTAGATGCCTGCCTTTAACCCTAAATGTCTTTAGAGGTGCATGTTTATCAATAACTATTTTAAATTCTAAACATAAGAAACTCCATGCATCCTCCGGAAAGGGTATCAATTGGAATCTATCCCAGTTAATTGCAGTTATATCGTTAATAAATGAATCAACATTCATTTTTTTATATTGCCTCAAATTAATATATTTAGGTGGGGAGGAAGGTATTCTAATTTTCCAAACACAAAATATAACACAGTGATCACTAAAACAATCAGACAAAACACCAGATGCGGTTATTCTCTCAGGATTGGTGACCAGAATCCAATCTATTAAAGATGAGGATCCATGGTGATGGTCCACACAAGTTGGCTCACTGATCAACTGAGATAAATTAACACTGGAGAATAATGTTCTCTCATCAATAGAAGACTTATCAAGCCAATTAATATTAAAGTCGCCCAGAATGATCAGTTCATTATGCTTCTTTAAGGAGTTTATTGTAGATAGGATGCAGTTAGCTGAATCTGATAGAACTGGAGGTGGTCTATAAATGGTCCCAATTGTTAAATGTTTATTGTCATGAAACATGATGTTGATGAAAAGGCTTTCAAAATGAATTGGGTCAACAGTAGGAGTGGTACACTCTGAGGTACATTTATCAGAAACATAAGTTGCCACCCCACCTCCTCTCGAAGGTCTATCAGATCTGTAAATAATATAGTTATCAATTTTAATTTCATCATTAGTAATATTATTATGCAACCAGGTTTCAGATAAAGAAATAACATGGGGTTTATAAAGAGCCACCCATGCTCTAAGTAAATCAATTTTCGGAGCAAGACTCCTAATGTTAATATGAACTATCTTTATTCCTTTTGCTGACTCAATAGCACAGAGAAAACAAATATATGTTGGTCATGAGACCGACCTGGGAAGTAGGCCTAGGGCGTAGACGTTGGGAGGGAGAGAACGAGCTGCGGAGTGAGGGACTAACAGGGGCACACACACATACACACACACACACACACACAGAAATAAAATAAATTGTAACATCATCAAGATGCAACACAAAAGCAGAGCAACAGCTCGGTCTGCAAGTCAATACAAGCATGAAAAGGATCAAACAATAGCAATTTAGTGATGGAATTTACACATCAGAAAGTAGGGTTACACATTTTTACGACAGTTTTTCGACAGTACAGCGCTTTACAACAGTCTAGGTTTACGGCAAACATGCCCATGCTGCATCTGATCTCCGAAACAGCAGCAGGGAAATACAGGGGCTAACGCTACTGGCAGGCTACATCGGGTACAAAATGTAGGCTAGCTAGCCGATAACTTAACACCAAACCAAAACAGAACATATTCAAATGGACTCAATATGAAAAATGAAAGAAGAGGATATAGTGAAGATCATCATGAGTCACATAAGAGCGTCGCTGGCCAGCGTTACTCGCTAGTTGTCAGTACCCACCATCATCGATAGTCCCAACCTGGAGCTTGCGGCAGAGGGGGAAGACAGAGTGGAGTCCAATGGTGGTGATGAGAGAAACATAGCTTTCGCAGCTTCGACATCAGTGTATTCGACCTTAACACCATTCATTTCCACCCACAAAGAGCACGGATACCTGAGGGTATAAGATAACTTCAGCTCTCGAAGCTTCGAAATGTGGCACGATCCACCCTCCATAGAGTTAGGTACGCTTAAAATAGCTTACAACGGCTACTAGCATAAAGAAATGTCTGATTGTTGCGTGTTCGGTTGTCAGAATCGATATTCCACGACTATCGGACTCAAGTTCTACCGAATTCCATCAGGATCAGACCATTTCAGAGCAACCGGCGGCGTCAACTGGACTGAGGACAAGATAAAAATTATGTTTAGGTGCACGCACCGGAAAGGGAAATAGATAGACTACTGTTCTAATGTTTACACCTGCGTTCGCCCTGCTCAGGACTTGTTTAATTATTGTCATTTCGCAGAGTCATTTCATTAAAGCAAATGAACAAATGGAATATTGTTCTTATTTATAATTAAACAACGTGATGCAGTCAAACAGACAAATCCAGCAAAGAGGAAGACGCATGTATTCGCGGACGACTCACACGGACATCGGCAAATAACGCCACCCCGAAATCTGTAAGCAAATGGAATATTGTTCTTATTTAGAATCTATGTCATGGTATTTGATGTACTGTACATGACCACAGATTGCGTAGTTGTAGGCATCTAGTGATTTATATGCTCTCAATTTCTCACGGGCCTACACGCTAGGCAATGCAAACTTTTCATACTTTTCACAGGCAGGTAATGGCCAGGTAATGGATTGGAACAATATCTCGTTAACTCCGACCACTCCCCCAGATTTGTTTGTTTAAAGAATAAATATGGGAGTTTAATATTACATCCGAATCTCGCAGTTCCAAATGAATGAACGTTGAAGCGCTTGTATCTCAAAATGTGGCGTAACTAATTAATGCAAGTGCAGCCCGGCCCGACAGGCGCACATAACAGGCGCACCCCTGCGCTTTCAGAGCTCGTTTTCTTGTCGGAATTCGACGTTTGGAGACGAACGACAGACGTCGAATACTGACGGCTGCCGTGTGAGACCAGGTTGCCTATGCGGGGGAGAGGGAGGGTGGCTATAAATGTGGGAGGTCTGTCGGTGACATTTAGTGTATGGGTGGCAGATGTGCAAGACCCCTGTATACTGGGTCTGGACTTCCTACGGTTTGCTTGCTGTGTGCTGGACCTGGGGAAGGACACACTGAGCTTCCCTGGGGGCCCCACTGTTAAAATGATATCCCCCTCGCTGGTCCCGAGACCACAACCACTGTCCGTGAAAGCCACAGACACGCAATGTTATGGGTCCAACCCCTCGGCTGAGGACAGTGGCGCCCCACTCTCCCGCCCAAACCCCCCACCCCCCCTTCACCCATCTCCTCGATGCTTGGTAGCCCATCGTTTGAGCCCCACACCCCCACTGGTGGACAGCCTCCATCTCCGGCAACACTTCCCTCTACAGGTTTGGGCCCCCTTCCCCCGACCCAGCCGTCCACAACGGAAGAGGTGGATAGACTGTCGGCAGTGAGAGAAATATGGAAACGTAACTGTGACACGTTGGAGCCCTGGCAACGAGAAGAGCTATGGCAGGTGTTGTCTGAATTTAAAGACATTTTCGCCCTGACAGAGGAGGAAGTGGGACTGACACATCTGGTGCAGCATGAGATAGACACCGGGGATGCTCGGCCCATCAAGATGCGTCCCCGCCGTCTTCCCATGGCATATCAGGCGGCTGCCGACAGTGCGATTGAGGAGATGCTGAGGGCAGGCATCATTGAATCCCCTGACAGTCCCTGGGCTTCGGGGGTTGTAATGGTCAACAAGAAAAAGAGCCAGAAAATGAGATTCTGTGTGGATTAAAGACCGCTGAACAGCGTGACCAGGAAAGACTCGTATCCACTGCCCCGCATCGACGAGTCACTGGACTTGGTGTCCGGCTCATCCTGGTTCTTCTCACTAGACCTGCGCAGTGGCTATTGGCAGGTGCCCCTTAGCCCCGAGGCCAGGCCGAAGACCGCCTTCTGTACGGGCAGGGGGTTGTGGCAGTTCCGTGTCCTCAGCTTTGGCCTATGCAATGCCCCTGCCACGTTCGAAAGGCTGATGGAGGAGGTGCTGCTTGGCATCCCCCGCCAAGAATGCCTGTTCTACCTGGATGACATTCTGGCTCATGGGAGCTCCTTCCAGGCGACCTTGGGGACCCTGAGGCAGATACTGCAGAGGATAGCAGCGGCGGGTCTGAAGCTCCACCCTGATAAATGTTGCTTCATGAGGAGAGAAGTGGAGTTTTTGGGGCACAAGCTGGGCGCAGAAGGCATCAGCACAACGGATGAGAAGGTGCATGCAGTACAAGACTGGCCCACCCCCACTACCCAGCGAGAGCTAAAAAGCTTTCTGGGTTTGGCCTCATACTACAGAAGGTTTGTGCGAGGCTTCTCCATAGCCGCCCCCCTGTATCGCCTGCAGCAGAAGGACAGGGATTTCATCTGGACGCCGGAGTGTGAACAGGCCTTCAACTCTCTCAAGAAGGCGTTGACACAGGTCAACCTACAGGTACCTGGGAGTACAAATTAATAACAAACTGGACTGGACTGACAACACCGAGGCTCTTCTCAGGAAAGGGCAGAGCAGACTGTTTTTCCTGAGAAGGCTGAGGTCTTTCGGTGTCTGCAACAAGCTGCTGCAAATGTTTTATCAGTCGGTGGTTGCCAGCGTTCTGTTCTTCGCCGTGGCCTGCTGGGGTGGAAACATCTGTGCCAGGGATGCTGCGAAGCTAAACAAACTGGTGAAGAAGGCCAGCTCTGTGGTGGGGACCGGGCTGGACAGCCTAGAGGTGGTGGCAGAACAGAGGATGGGGAAACAACTGGCGGCCATGCTGGCCAATCCCTCCCACCCGATGTACTGCGAGCTGGCGGGGATGAGGAGCAAGTTCAGCCACAGATTTGTTCTCCCCCGTCAAAGTAGAAAAAGATTTGGACAGCCCTTTGTTCCAGCTGCACTCCGACTCTACAACCAGGCCCTGCAGGGTGGGGGAGACCTGGAGCTGGAACTTTTGGAACTTTTTACTTATTGAGCCTGCACTGTTTTATGTATTTTATTGAATGTTTTCTGTTTTCTGTATTGAATGTTTTCTGCCCTAACTGAGCTGTTTGACAACAAAATTTCCCCATTGGGGACAATAAAGGTTTTCAATCAATCAGAGTCCCCCACTCTCACTCCCCCGAACCCCAACCTGCCATTTGTCCTGGACACGGACGCCAGCGACGTTGGCACAGGTGCGGTGCTGAGTCAGGTGGGGCCAGAGGGGGAGAGAGTTGTGGCGTATTTCAGCAAAACGTTCAACAAGGCAGAGCGCCGCTACTGCGTCACGCATAGAGAGCTTCTGGCCATTGTGATGGCGATAAACCACTTCAGATATTACCTCTGTGGCCTGCCCTTCACTGTCAGGACCGACCACTCAGCTCTCCAGTGGTTGATGTCCTTCAAGGAACCGGAGGGGCAGATTGCCCGCTGGCTGGAACAGCTGGCGTCCTACGACGTCACAGTGGTGTACAGGGCCGGCGCTCGCCACGCCAATGCCGATGCTCTGTTCCGACGCCCCTGTGCGCCAGCTGGATGTCGCTACTGCGAGCGCAGAGAGGCACGTGAGAGAGAGTTCCGGGAAGAGGAGGGGATATGTCCCATGCACGAGGGGAGTGAGCCGGTCTGCAGAGAGATGCAGGTTATCGGCTCAGCGGAGTGGAGAGCACAGCAGGAGCAGGATACCGATTTACAACCGGTGCTACAACCAGCTACAGGAGAGAGCAAGTGGCAGGTGGTGGTCCCCCGAGCGCTGAGAGAGGCCGTGTTCCGAACCTCTCATGGAACCACAGGGGCTGGACATTTTGGAGTCTCCAAGACCCTTCGTCGCCTCCGGCAAGGGTTTTACTGGGGGCAGTTCCAAAGGGATGTTGAAGACTTTTGTCGCCGCTGTGACTGTGCTGTGTCTGTGCTGCGCACAAGGGTCCTCCGGATCAGTCCCACGCGCTGCTCCAGCAGCTGGCGGTGGGCGCTCCCATGGAGAGAGTAGCAGTGGATGTCATGGGCCCCTTTCCCCGCACGGACAAGGGCAATCGTTTTGTCCTGGTGGCCATGGACTATTTTACAAAATGGCCAGAGGCATACACGTTGCCCAACCAAGAGGCAGAGACTGTGGCAGATGTTCTAGTAGAGGGCATGTTTGCCAGGTTTGGAGCAGCAGAGACCATCCACAGCGATCAAGGGAGGAACTTCGAGTCGCGGGTGTTCGCTGCTATGTGTGAGCGTCTGGGCATGCACAAGACCCGGACCACACCCTTACATCCCCAGAGCGATGGACTCGTGGAAAGGTTCAATAGGACCTTAGCACAGCAGCTCGCCATCCTCACCGCAGAACACCAGCGTGACTGGGACATGCATATTCCCCTCGTCCTCATGGCCTACAGATCTGCTGTGCAGGACTCCACCTCCTGCACACCTGCCCTGCTCATGTTGGGGAGAGAACTACGGACGCCGGCAGAGATGGCTTTTGGCAAATCCCCGGACACTCCGACTGTTCCCCCGGGGCGGGAGTACGCCAGAAGACTCCAAGACAGGATGGAGTCAGCTCACAGCTTTGCTCGCAATCAGCTGGAGAAAGCGGGTATGAGACAGAGGAGGAATTATGACGTGAGGGCCAAAGGAAAGCACTTCCAGGCTCGGGACCTGGTGTGGGTGTATGGTCCACGGAGAAAGAGGGGCCGATGCCCTAAGTTGGACTGTCACTGGGTTGGGCCCTGTAAGGTACTGGAGAGGGTGGGGGAGGTAGTGTACAGGGTCCAGCTACCACCCAGGGGAAGACGGGTGGTACTTCACAGAGACAGGTTAGCCCAATACAGAGGGGACTCTCTTCCCCTTCAGCATCCTGAGCCACCGACACCCTCCCGGAGAGACAGGGA